>NW_017387351.1:34042-94856 GCF_001636725.1 Cordyceps fumosorosea ARSEF 2679 | reverse complement strand
TATTAAATACTTATTTAAATTATAATAGATATTTAAATTATATTTTATAGTCTAAGTTTTATAATTTTATATTTATAAATATATATAGATAGCACCACCACTGGATCGGATCCAGTCGGCGGCCACCTCGGCAGCGACGCCACCAGTATCACGACAGGCCCGAGTCGCGGCGCGGGCGAGGCGCAGGAAGTCCTAGTGTTCTAGGACCGCCCCCGGCTCAAGGCTAGGGTGCTCTAGCAGCCAGGCCTAGAGGGCGGTAGCGGCGGCGGCGACAGGGGGCATAACCTAAAAGGATTAGTAGCGGGGGCGACGTAGGAAAGGGCTAGACTCACAGTAGGGCACTACACATAGAGTTAAGCACACTTAGTATAAATATAACCCTCACTTATTAAAGTTAGTAGAGTTAGGACTATATTAAGGATAGTATATACTAGTAGGCTAGAAGTAAGTAACTACACTAGTAGTCTTAGTATAGGTAATATAGTAGCTATAAGGGGTCTTATAGGGCTTACCTTACTTTAGCTTTAGTTTAGCCTTATATAGGGCTAATATAGACTTAGTACTATTAATAAGAGTAATATATTTATAAGACTATAATAGTAAAAAGATAAACTAAGACTAAGATAGAGTAGACTTACTATAATAGGAGAAGTTATTAAGTATTATATAACTACTAAGGGGTTAGGACTAAGTCTAGTCTAAAGGTAAAGGGGGGAAGGTACTTATATTCTTTATAAGTATAGAAATAAAGGGCTTTTTATAAATAATTAGCTTTATATAGGATAGGGGTAGACTAAAGATAGTAAGGGGAAGGAGAAATAGGGGTAGATAAGGAGAAATAGGGGTAGATAAGGATAAAATAGTATAGTAATAAGGGTGAATATATAAAATTAAAGAGGCTAAAGAAGGGAGAGGAAAAAGAACTAGAAGATAAAAGTATTATAGTCTCTATATACTTACTAACTAATAATAAATTAACTAGATTAATTAGATTAGCTACTAGTAAAGAATAATAATAGTAAATTAACTACTAAGTTAACTAGTAAAAACTAAAATAAGACTATACTATTACTAAGGGGGTGGCTATAAGTATACTAAGGATAGGCCTTTATATAATATTTATACTAAAATATAATAACTAATAGGAGATATAATAAATAGTATAATTAATATAAATAATAAATACTTAAAGAACTATACTCTTATATAAACTAAAGATAATAAGTACCCTAAGTATAAGTTAGGCGCCTACTTACTTAAAGATATAAATAGTTATATTCTTTTATAGCCCCTATATAGAGATTATAAGCCCCCCCCCCCCCCCCCTAACTAAGAACCTATACTCTAAAATAAAAGTGACTAAGAACGCCTTAGCCTTAATATAGCCTATATAACTAAAGAAGGTAGTAATAATAAAGTAAAAGATATTAGAGAGGGGGGAGGAGAAGTAATAGAAGGGATAGGACTAAAAATAAAAACCTAGGGATTAAGAGAGGGGCCTACACTAGACCCTACTAGGAACTAATATAGGGCTAACTACTTATAGTAGAAGTAAAGGTTTTCCTCTAAGGACTCTAGTTTTTCTTTTATTATTAAACTTATAGAGGTACTAGATAGATAGACTAGTCTAATTAGTATAATATAATTAATTAATATATATAGATAATATAAAAGTATATAATTTATATATTTATATATTTATATAATAAAAGAATTCAAACTAATAAAATTAGTAATTAAGAAAAATAAACTTATATAAAGTATAATAGAAAAGAGTAAATAATATATATATATTTAAGTCTTTACTCTACTATATATATATAATACTATCTACTATACGGATATTATATCTTTAAATAGTCAACCCACCTACTTAATTACACACTATTACGTATCTAACTCCACACGAGGGGTGAACTGAGTTTTGGCCGCAACTCACCTATAGGCTGCCATACTGGTCCGCGCTGGAAGCTGCGGCTGGTCGAGGCGACCTCTTCTCCTTGCGATACTGGGGCTGAGAGAGAAACTCGTCCGCGTCCACGTACGTCCCGCCCCATCGATCCCACAGCGTCGTGTACTGCCCAAAGTTGAAGTTTGTGTTTTTGTGGTGCACCGTGTGAAACTGTGTGCTATCGTCGTCTGTCGAGGGCATAAGAATGATAATTAGCATGATAAGCGTTGCTGTCATCCGCAGGCAGAGCTTACGGAGCAGAAATGTCCACAGGTATGCCGCCAAAAAGGCCAGCAGCTGCATCGCGTCGGACATGGGCACCACGAAGCTGAACGCGTATATCGGCAGGCTCATGATCATGGCCTCGAGCGGATCAAACGCGAATGCCGAGAATGGCGTCGGCGTCATGTACCTATACACACACACTCAGCTGCTGAAGAACCGGGCAATGAAGGTGCATGCAGTCCTTACTGGTGATGCTTCTTGTGCATTAGCCGGAACAGCACGGGCGTGTGGAACAGCCGGTGCAGCCAGTACACGCACGTGTCGTTGAATGCCACGAACAGCACCACCTGCAGCGCCTCGTACCACGCCGGCGCCGCTCCGAGCGGGTAGATGCGGGCGCGCCCGGCGGCCTGCGCGAGCACGATGGGCGCGGTCAGCAGGCTCATGACCGTGATGGCGACGAGAGACCGGGATATCTCGCCGCGGACCTGGCCTGGCCGGAACTTGGGGTCGCGGGCGGCGGCGGCGGCGTCAAAGTTGAGGCGGTACAAGACGGCGCCGAGGACAAGGTAGGAGACGGTGGTCGAGAGCCTTGTGTCCGCTGTCAGTCAGTCATCTCCGTGTGGTTCGGGATCGAGGCACTCACCATAGATAGAGGAAGGCGTTGGTGAGTCTCCGAATGGAGTTGTCTGGTTGCCAGAATGATGAGTGTTGAATAGGGGAGCAGAAGCCTTGCAAGGTCGTCCTGGACAGCCCTGATGGCGACGACGGACCAGCATCGCGGCAGAGGGTATTTTCCAGCCCGGATCGTATAGCGCCATAGACTGGATGAAGAACGGCTTCTTCAAAGGGACCGAGAAATGTATCCATGGCGTGACGACAAGATGTTTGCCTCGTCCGTGCCGTGCTGCGTAGTTTCTTCACCAAGGGTCAGTGTCCAGCTGTTGGTGGGAGGAGGCCCGGCCTTGTCCTCGTCCTCTCCGCTGTCCAGGATTTCAGCCCAGAGATGGCGGCAAACCTGTCACATTTCGTATTTTCTTCAACAGCTGAGCAAAGACATGTCTTGCTGCCCGATTGTTGCGCCGGCGGGCGAGACATCATTCGGCCACTTGGTCGTACTGACGATGTCTGGGCAGCTGCCGAGACAGTGGCAATGAATTACCCTGTGTTTTATATTTATTCACTATCATTAATTATCCTACTATGTTTAATAAAAATAATTGACCTTGATTCTTCTATTTAATTCGTAGAATTCATGTGTATCTGCTACTGGTTAAAAAGAATCCTCTGATATCCGTAGCGTAGGAGAATTAATCAGCTATGATGCGACTCATAACAACCATCCTTTGCACTTGAAACCTCTGTTTGTCATACAATTCATCGATCAGCAACAACTTGAACAACTCAACCCTGCTTGGGATCCTTGCCGTCCCAAGACCAACATTGTCTCCTCACTAAGTGTACTTACCCAGCACCTGTGTTACACCACTGGCCGTTGGGTCTTGAGTCAATCGACGAATTGTTGCCTGGCATATCCCAGAACTACTTGTTTTTCCTTCCTCATCGTATCCAAGATTCACAGTGCTTCAATCAAGCGCAGCAGCCCGTCAGCATGTACGAGCCCCCCACCACAGGCCGGGCAGCCGTCATCCTCAACGAGGCTACCAGCTTCCTCCTCGTCACCACCTCTCCTCTGTTCTGCTTCTTCTGCCTCATCGCCTACTCCGACTTTGCCTCCTCTCTCTACACCGCCGCCGCCGAGCTCCTCTACCGCGGCCCCGTCACCTTCTTCTCCAGCTACCTCCCCCGGACCTCCGCGCGGGCGCTGGCTGGCTATGCCACCTGGATCCTGTTCCAAGCGCTCCTGTACCGCTTCTTACCGGGGCCGGTGCGTCTTGGACCGCGCACATGCGGCGGGCGACGGCTTCTGTATCGGCTGAACGGGCTCGCCGCGTGGGCCACCACTGTTGCCGCGGCCGTCCTCGCCGCGTACGGCGGCTACGTTGACCCGGCGGTGATCGCCAAGAACTGGGGAGAGCTATTCGTGGCCGCGTCCATGTACTGCGCATTGCTGGTTACCGTGTTTTATGTCAAGGCCCGCGCGTGGCCGGACAGCAGAGGGGAGACGCTCCTTACAGGTTCCGTGCTCTCAGAAAACTCTGGCCGAGTTGTGCCGCGCTGATCAGAATTTCGTTTTTGCAGGGCAGTTCTGGTACGACTTGTTCAACGGCGGAGAGCTGCATCCTCGGACAGGGCGGCTGTTTGACTGGAAGCACTTCAATGCCAGCCGGACCGGCGGCATTCTTCTCTGGACTCTCATGTGAGTCTCCCCAGCTCAGTGCCATGTATGGAGCATGCTGCTAATGCCGTAAAACAGTGATCTTTCTTTTGCGTCGTGGCAGTATGAATTGCACGACACCGTGACCAGCACCATGATCGCCGCCGTCGTGTTCCGGGCGATCGTCGTGGTCGACTTCTTCTGGTACGAGCACTGGTAAGCGCTCGCCGTCCTTGGTCTGATCATTCCACTGACATTAAGAAACGCTCACTTGTCCTGTCGTAGGTTTCTGGAGACCTTGGATGGCTGCCACGAACGCTTCTCCTTCTACAGCATCTACGGCTTCGCCGCCATGATGCCGCTGCTCTGGACGTTGCAGACGCAGTACCTCGCCCGGCACCCCTTCGAGCTGTCCCGGCCCGCCCTCGCCATCGCCTGCCTGCTCTTTGCCGCCGGCTTCCTCCTGAACCACGACGCCAACGGGCAGCGCACCCTGGCGCGGCGCCGGGCCGGCGTCCTCGAAATCTGGGGCCGGCCGGCACGCTGCGTCCGGGCGCAGTACGCCACCGCCGACGGCAAGCTTCATCACACCATTCTCCTCTGCTCGGGTACGTTGGATATAATCACCACGCCTTCCTCATCCAAGCCTGCTCCGCTAAATCAACTAAAATATACCCCAGGCTGGTGGGGGGTCGCTCGTCACGCGAATTACCTGGGGAGCGCCCTGTACACGCTCGGGGCCTGCACGGTCTGTGGGACGGGACGCGCGCTGCCCTACATGGAGGCCGTCTTGGTGCTCGGCACCGTGCTGCACCGCTGCTGGAGGGACGAGGCCAAGTGCAGGGTCAAGTACGGCAAGGCGTGGGACGAGTACTGCGCCCTAGTCCGGTGGCGGATGCTCCCGGGTATCTACTAGGACACGACTTCGGATGGCAGGGATAGGCCAGGGGGCAAGCTGCCCGACGAGCTCGACGGCGGGAAAGTGATAACTAGAAAGCAAGGCATGCGAGAGATCTGTAAGATGAATTTTCAGCCGTGAGTACATGCCATGATGCGATCCATGCTTGGCTTGTTGCTTGTTGGTTCCAATATTTAGTGAGTCTGTGGAAGACGCCATGTCTTACCTGCCCAACCATTAACTCACCGCCGCTTTAAGAAATACATGTTCGTATTTATAAATCATGTTTTTTATTCTGATGGAGCAACTAGGTCTTTGAACTTGTGAGGTCATAGGAAGCGCTATTTGTCAACCTGCACAGTGAGACGGTACGTGGCTCTGTGTTAGACCGTCTTAGACACTCTCTAGGTTTCCGTCCATTGTCTCGTTTTAAGCACTTCGTCACCTGCTAAAAACCTTCATATGTCTTGAATAGAACCGTGATTTGTCTTGAATAGAAACTGGCTGCATCCTTCGCGAAACCTTTTCCACTGGGAGGCCAGGAAAAAGAAAGTACCTCTTTATGCGACATACTTCCACTGTGAACGACGGGCCAGGCCAATATCACCCGACCTCAGGGCCAGCCACATGCCGTACAGCCCTCCCAACGGCCACGTCCGCGACCAAGCCGAAGCCCATTCCTTGCGCTGCCGACGCTCCTTGTTCACATCGATGCGCACCTTGTCGAACACCGAGGGCAGCGTCGAGGCGTGGTACTTGCTTCGAAGCGCCTGGTACCACGGCTGGTTGTACACCTGCCAGAATTCATCCTCTGAGTAGTATGTGTGCGCGTACAGCCACTTTCGGCCCCCGAGCTCGACAAGCTTGGCTTCCAGCTGCCTGTTCTTGGCCACAAACTCCTCGTACTCAAGCGGCCCCCAACCCCATACGCCGATATTCAGCATCGCCTGAGACACGACGCTGCCGCCATCTTTTGGGGTAGATTCGATCCCTGTGACTGGGTGGAACGTCGGTGTAGAAGCGCCGCGGAGGGGACACAGCCAAAGCGGCCAGATGCAAAGTTCATTGTCCACATGATTTATGAATTGCTCCGCCGTGTCGTAGGGCAGAGCTAAATCTTGGACCATGAATTGGTTGGAGACACCACTTGCGTGCAGTGCGTGGTACAGAGTTCGTGTATGGGAGAAGTCGTCCAGCAGCCACCTGAAAAAGGCGTTGAAGGGGATATACTTGAAGTAAGTATAGCCCTGCCTGCCAACCCAAAATCCAGCACGATCATAGCGGAAGAGATACTCCCCGATAGGAATATACTCAACGCAAACACACCCGGAGGCTAGCCCCTTCGTCCTCTCTTCTACGTGCATGTAGAACCACGGGTCGTCGGCTTTGCTGAAAGTTCGCAGCATACAATTATCGGGCAGCTGGTTTGTCATTTCGCCCGTGACAATGACGCCGTGATTCTTGGAGAACAGAATTCCATCCAAGTAGTCTGTTGTCTGTTCTTGAGCCTTGCGCTGTGTCAGCGAGACCGACTCGCTGATGGTGGTCGTGCGATAGTATGTCGTCTTGACAAAGGGTTTCGCCTCAATAAGCCGTACCTCCATCAATGTCGTGATGCCCAGGGTGCCAGCGGCTCCAGCAGCGCCGTAGAAGAGCTCGTCGTGCTCGGTGGGGGAAACCATGACAATCTCGCCGTTACCAAGAATCATCTCAACGTAATTGATGGTGTCGTTGAAAAAGCCCTGACGAAAAGAACTGCTTTCGCCTGAACTTCCCGAGTACCCTCCACCCGCAGTGATGCCGGGGAACTCCATGACAACCGGCGGGATAAGGCCATGCGCGAGCGTAGCCTCGACGAGTCGGTCCATGGGGACGTTGGGCTCGACCAGCACCGTGCGCTTCCCTGGGTTGACTTCGATAACCTTGTTCAGAATACTGATGTCAATGACATTACCTGTCGGACGCGGCCGGGTGCTGTTCGAGGAGCCATGGAAGATTCGATATGCCGTCTTGTCTTTGAAGTAAGTCCCAACATGGAAGGCAATCACGCTGACGGTTTGCTGATGACGCTCCATCGTGAGTAAACAATAATTGCTGTTGTGGATGCAAACCCCCAGGAATGCTGTGGGCACCTACATAGATATAGATATGGACTTGCTACAAGCTGGGTGCGAGGCAAGTTCAGCTTCCGCTCCTGCACTTGGACGAGTGCGCCATGTACCAAACTAGGTACCAGGTAACTAGATTCAAACGCTGAAAATTCTGCGCCATACTTGACCAAGAGAGATGAAACTTGTCTTGGGAAAGACAAGAGAGAGCTGGCGCATGTATTGTGGTCGTCTCGGTGCTCACCGATAGACATCTCTTCGCAGAATCGGTATCCCGGTTACGCAAGTACGGGTGGTTTCTCTCTCATTGGCGGTAAAGCCGGCCAGTCAAGACTAAGTCTTGCATCACTAAGAGGGCAAAAAATAAAAATAAAAAAAATAAAATAAGGTGCATGATCCAATTTTTCCCCCGAGGCGGCCTGCGGTCAAGTTTGCTTTGTTCCCAATGCACCAAGCAACTTGAGTGCAAAGTGCGGATCCTCATAAGAGGGACCAGTGAGCCACGAGCCACGAGCAACAGAGAAGACGACAGATGTAGCTCGGGATTTGGGCGTATTTTTGCTTCTCTTTGTCCAGCACATTTATGCACTGGCCGCTTGCAAGCCCTGGAGATGCCAGGCGATGGCGAGGAGCGTTGGGGGTATAACTGGCGCAATTATGCTCACACGCCAGGTAGGGTAGACCACCATGAACTCGCAGCTTGGCAGCGCTGTGATCTGTAGGTGGCTCGGTGCGTCCAAAGTGCTGATTCTGGAACGAGGCCAAGAGTGACGGGGCTGTGAAGTGGTGGGATGAAGTTTTATTTTAGATTTGCGCGGGAGCATTCAACCGAGGCTGCATTTAGAAATTTTGTGCCATTGGCCGTTGCAGAAGCGATGGTGGCAGCCACATGCAAAGATGATCACATTTGGGCAAACCCCCATCCAGGCAAACCCCCATCCACCCCATGCCTGCATACATAACTAACCCCAGGCCACTTGGGCAGTCGCAACTCCGACTGGGGGGAGCAGAGCGGCTGGCGTACGGACGGGTAGGGACGGAGCATTCGTGAGTCATAGTATGCATGGTTAGATTCAACGGGCCGTGTTCGGTACGATAAAGATGAAAAGGGCGAGGGGATGCCTAATGCAGAACTAAAGAGAAGCGTCGAGAAGACTGTTCTGTTGACGAGGCCACGTACGTTCGAAATCGAAGCAGCTCCACCGGGCGCGGGACGGAGCCAATCGCTGGAACCGACCGTCCCAAATCGGGTAGGTTTGGTGGGAGAACTCGATGAGACGGGAGAAGAATCAGGCCATTCCCCATTGTTACAGTAGCTAATGTCGGATGGCTGCGAAGCGAGGATTGCGCATGTCGGGGTTGTGACTTTATTTCGTCGTGACAGCATGAACGGCGGCCTGCCTGTGGTCTTGGCCTTGTTGGCTCGTAGCCGAGACAAGTGACCAGACGCCACTTGTGGTGGTGTAGTTTTGTGATGGCACAGCAAGCAGAGATGGAAGAAGGGAAAAAGGGAAAAAGGGAAGAAGAGAGACCAACAAAGGCTAATTAGCGGCCAGTAACAAAAAGTACCCCGTCATCCACGCTAAATCCTAATCAGATTGTGTACTGTACATACATACAGTACATAGCATCGGATAATGAGGCACTCGGATCTCCAGTTGGCCGACAACTGGCGGCTAGTGGTTGGCAACAAACGGACGGGAGTTGGCAGCTGGCAGCACTTGGCAAACAAACGGGCCTAAGCTTCACGTTGTTTCTGTGTACAACGTAGCCACCGCTGCTTGAGGTGCTCACACACACATCGCCATTTATTTATTAGCCCGAGACCCTGCCTGCCACATTTTCGCTTGCTTCCTTTTTTTTTCATCAACCTCTTCCTTGAAAATTCCCTCTCGTACCCCCAAGCCTCAAACAAAAACGGAACACTCATCCTCGTCTTGCAACATCCCCTCGCCATGATGGGAACCGATTGCTGTTCTAGTGGCCCCAACAACCACGAGCCTTGCGGTGGCCCCTCGACTACCATTCACCACCACGAGGCACTTCACCACCACGATCATGGCCATGAACATGCTCACGTCCACAGCGGGCCTGCCCATGTTCATGCTGACAACAGCCACGGACATGATCATGACCCCTCTTCGCGCGAGCACGACCACACACCCGACCATGCCGCTGGCCAGGAGCATGCGCATTGCGTCGATGAAGCTGATTGTGCCGCCAAGGGTGAAGTCTGCGATGATGATGCTTGCTGCGATACCGAAGATGACTGCAGTTCAGCAACGCTGGCCTGCTGCGACACCAATGACGAACACTGCGACGGTTTGCAACCCCGACCTAGCAACAAGACGCCGTGTTACACATGGCTATGGTGCGACTTGCGGCTGACACAGGAAATTAGAAAAGTGTATCATCGCTGCTGCTGCCATTGAGTGCGAAAAGGCTTGTGAAATTGAAGGAGAAATTCCCGATGGTGAGTGTCTTCACTCCTGATGTCTAGTTGAACCGCGCCCGGTCCACCGCTTACACGCGACAGCCCATCTCGTCCACCGACACAACCACGATGCCTCTGGCCGCCACCCCGCCACCGCTTGCGGCGACCATTTGGCCCAGGCTTTTGACCAATATACGGCTTACCTCGAATCCGCCCGCTGCATCTGCCGCAGTGTTCTCGAGCGCGGATGGGGCAGCACTTGCTGCAGCGCCCAGCCCAAGAAGAAGCCCATTCGAAAGCGAACCCCCGGCGGGGCTACGTCTTTCACGTCGGCCCACGCCCATCACCCCAGTCATCACCATCACGGACTGAAGCGACGTAATAAGAAACAGCTAGTCCGCGTTGCGTCTGATAAAGACTCTTGCTGCGGTGATGTGGGTGATGGGGACTCGTGCTGTGGTGGTGACCACGCAGACCACGCCCACGATGAAAAGCTTTCCGCAAATACTCGCATTGTCAATTTTCGCGACCTCGAAAAAGCCGATGGCCTCGAACACCTTGCTCTTCACGTCGAGGGCATGACTTGCTCCGGATGTGGAAACAAGATGGACAAGAGCCTTCGAACCATACCTGGTGTCTCCAACGTGCGCGTCAACTTTGTCATGGGACAAGCTGAATGCAGCATCGATACCTCCATGATGGGGCCAGATGAAGTCATAAAAACTGCAGAACGTGCTACAGGGTTCAAATGCACCAAGCTTTCCAGCGATGATCAAGCGATCGACATCCTTGCGGCAGGTTCAGTGGCTAAGGGCCTACTGGACCTCGACATACCCGGTGTCACAGACGCATCTCTTCTCAACAAGAAGACTGTCCGTATCAACTACGACCCCACCATTGTAGGGGCGCGGGAGCTTTACTCGAGGCTGCCTTCCGGTATTGAAGGCCTTGCACCTCCGCGAGATGACCCTTCGGTGTCTAGCGGTCGAAAGAGGCTGTACGATCAGTTAATCAAAACTCTTCTTGCAGCTGCTTTTACGATTCCTGTTTTAGTCATGGCTTGGGGAGATGACGTCGTCCAGGAGCCAACCAAGGCTATCATCTCCCTGTGCCTAGCCACTGTTGTGCAGATGATTGCAATACCCGATTTCTATCGCCCGGCTCTCTCGTCCCTCATTTACAACGGCGTTGTGGAGATGGACATGCTAGTTGTCATCAGCATCACTGCCGCCTACGTTTACTCTGTTGTTGCTTTTGGTTTCCGTATGGTTGGCCAGCCTCTCGAGACAGCCGAGTTTTTTGAGACCAGCACCCTTCTCATAACTCTTGTTATTCTCGGCCGCCTGGTTGCTGCATTTGCTCGTGTCCGCGCTGTGCAGGCCGTTTCTCTCCGTTCACTCCAGGCCAGCTCCGCCGTTGTTGTCGAGAATGGTCAAGACAAAGACATCGATGCCAGACTTCTGCAGTATGGCGACAAGTTTAAAGTCGCCCCCCACACGGCGGTACCTACCGATGGTATTGTCATTACGGGGTCCAGCGATGTTGACGAGTCCATGCTGACTGGCGAGAGTGTTCCTGTGTTCAAGAAGGAAGGAGATGAGGTTATTGCCGGTACAGTCAACGGGACTGGTACCATCGTTGCGCGCTTGGCCCGTCTTCCTGGCAAAAATACTGTCACCGATATCGCGCAACTTGTCGAAGATGCAGCCAACTCCAAGCCACCTATGCAGGACGCGGCCGATCGCGTTGCTAGCTGGTTTGTGCCCATTGTCACTACGATTTCTATCCTTGTTATTATCGTTTGGGTTGTGGTTGGCCTCAAGATCCGCAAGTACAGTGGTGGCCAGACAGTTTCCAACGCCATTACATATGCCGTCGCTACCCTCGCCGTTTCTTGCCCCTGTGCTCTCGGGCTCGCTGTCCCCATGGTTTTGGTCGTTGCAGGTGGCGTTGCTGCTCGCAGTGGTGTCATCATAAAGTCTGCTGAATGCACAGAACGTGCTCGCAAAGTCACGGATGTCGTCTTTGACAAGACTGGCACCATCACAGAGACTGATCTCGATGTCATGACAACCGAATTCTTTGACTGTGAAGAAAACTCGGCCATTGCCATGACCAAGCCGCTAGTCGGCAACAACCACCCTGTCTCCCTTGGTGTGGCCAAGTACCTCAAGAACCGACCCGGCAGTGCCACTGTTACCGATATTCACGTTATCCCAGGTTCTGGTGTTGAGGGAGTCTTCGAAGGCGACGTCATTCGCGCCGGCAATCCCAAGTGGACTGGAACTGACAGTGACCCCATTGTCAAAAATCTTCAGAGCCAAGGTCTGACTCTTCTCGTCATCACTCGCAACTCCAAGCCCATCGCCGCCTATGGTCTTCGCACTCGTCTTCGTGAGGAGTCTACCAAGGTCATCCAGAAACTTACTCGCCGCGGCATCACCGTTCATATTGTCTCCGGCGACTTGCAGCAGGCGGTCGAGTCGGTTGCCAGCCAAGTCGGCATCGCCAACGTTGCGGCCCAGCGCACGCCCTCTGAGAAGCGCGATTACGTCGCCGCTCTCATGGAACAGGGCAAGAACGTCATGTTTGTCGGAGATGGCACCAACGACGCCGTGGCAGTTACGCAGGCCGACGTCGGCGTCCAGATCGCCAGCGCGCTCTCCGCCAGCGAGGTCACCCGCGGTGCCGCCGACGTCGTCCTTCTCAAGGGCCTCGAGGGTATCCCCTTTGTCATTGAGATTAGCCGCGTCAGCTTCCGCCGCATGGTCTTCAACTTTGTTTGGTCCGCCGTCTACAACGTCCTGGCCATCCTGCTCGCGTCCGGCGCTCTCGTCAAGGTCCGCATCGAGCCAGCCTACGCCGGTCTCGGCGAGATTGTCAGCGTCCTGCCTGTCATCTTTGCCGCTTCGACAATGCTGATGGCCAAGATCAAGACGGACTAAGTGGTGTTTGTTCGTGGATAGTGCCCCCTCCTCGCGGGCCGGCCCGTTCAACACTGCTGGTTCGTCGGTGGTTAGCCGTTGGATGGCTCAAATATCGCGCCCTTCTGCAACAAGGTCAGCATTCTTGAGTCAGCGCCCGCAATGCCTTGACGTTGCAATCGTTTCCTTCTCGAGGGGCTGGCGATTCGGTCGGCCCCTGGCCTTTTGCTTTGCCTACTTGACTTTTTAGATTTTAAAGAAACATCTTCTAGCGATATACATCATTGTTGCGGATAACGAGTGCTTCAAATGAAAGTGATGGTAAAATTGTGACCAAAAATCGCTGTAGCCTGCCAGCTGTTTCTGAGACAGTATCCAACGACATAATGCTGCTGGGTGATGACCCAGGGATAAACGCCGCCAACGCCAAACATGCCCTGATAAAAGAGAAAGCTAAAATGTGCCCAACTCGTCTGTAAATTACCACGTCCGCCATTAAAATCAACAAGATTATATCCTCTTGTCGTTCTGTCCCATCGTCATGCGTTGGGACTCTCCCCCGCCAGGCCCGCAAAGTCGACAATCGTGTACTGCCGCCCGAGCACGCCCAGCTTCTCGCGGAGGTAGTCCCGCTGGGACTTTTCTATCCGCTCAAACGTGAACAAGAAGCGCACGAGGAACTCAAAGTCCTGGAGGCGCGCGCGGGCGCCCTCCTCCGTCTGGCCAGGCCCGCGGGGCAGCGCGAGGACGTCGGCGACGGTGGAGGTGATCTCGAAGAGCTTGTGCAGGATGCCGGAGCCGTGGGTGAGCACGCTGGAGAAGCTGCCGAGGCGGTCGACGAGGGCACGCAGCTGGGCGGAGAGCCGCTGGGCGGGGAAGTGCAGCGAGAGGCCCTCGTGGGCGGAGCGCGGGGGCGCGGAGCGCAGAAGCCCGTGGTGCAGGGCGAACTGCCAGACGAGGGTGCGCAGCCAGACGCGCGTGATGAAGAGGTCGACGTGCTGGACCTCGGTGAAGCCGGCAGGGCCGGTGGCGGTGGTGGTGTTGTTGCGGAGCTGGACGGCGAGGCGCTGCTCGGCGGCGGCGGCGCCGTCCTCGTCGCGGTCGAGCTCCGCCTGCTTGCTCTCGACCCACTGCGCGGTCATGGCGGGCACGTGGTGCAGGGTCGTCGGGTCCTTGTGAGCGGTCCAGTGCGCGAGGAAGGGCCCGTCGAGGACGCGGAACAGGTTGGCGAGGCGGTTGAAGCCGAGGTCGACGTGCGCGGGGATGGTGGGGTCGTGCAGCGGCACGTCGGCCAGCGCGAGCTGCGCGCAGGGGAAGCCCGTGACGGTGGAGAGGAAGCGCTCGTGGATGAACAGCTCCCAGTAGACGCGGCGCAGCCGAAAGACGTCGCGAGGCCGCATGCCGGCGTGTACCGTGGCTTCGGCGGCGTTTTTGTTGTAGTTGTTGTTACGGAGGGGGTCGGGGGAGGTGGCGGCGTCCGCGGGGGCGTCGAAACCGTCGATGAGGGACCCGTCGAAGGGCATGGCGGCGTCGTACTGCTGGACATTGAGGACCTGGATCATGGTGATGGCCTCGCGGAGGAGCATGAAGCTACGGTCCCAGCGCTTAAAGGCCATCATGCATATCTCGAGAAAGACGCACGTCATAATGCGCTTGAAATTGACGGGGAGCTCCCCAAACTTGACGCTGGCGGCCGAGGGCCCCGCGTCCGGTCTCGTCCAGGCGGTGCTGTTATCGAGGCGTGTCTCGGCCTGCCGGTGCACAGCGATGCTAAGGTTCATGAGGGTCGCGATCTCGGTGAGGGTGTCGGTAGCGGAGGTGAGGAGCGTCTGGGTGAGGTTGATGGTAACGGCGGTGGAGGCGTAGACGAGTGCGCGGTCCTGCAGGCTGACGTCCATGTTGCGGACGGCGGCGCGCATCTCGTCGCAGCTGAGGACGGGATTGACGGGGTAGATCTGCTCCTCGTAGAGGTCGAGGTAGGCGAGGAAGTACCGGATAGTGTGGTGCGGCGACGGAGCGGTGTTGCCGGCGGTGGCGGCGACGGGTAAGGGTGTCGTAGGAAGAGAGGACGAGGAGGCTGGGGTGTGGTGAGCGGTCTCGGCGTAGGGGTCCGAGTTGACGATACCGGCGATGGAGGTGACGGCGGGCGGGGAGGCGTCGCTGCTGCGCGGGCTGCTCGCGGCGACGGTCAATGGCGACGTCTTGTTACTGCCCGTGCTGGTGCCGGTTGTGTGCTCCTGCGCCTGGTTGTTGCGAAGCTGGGCGACCAGGCGGCCGCGCACGCCGGGCTTGCGCTTGGCGGGGGGCGGCGCAAACTTGCAGGCGAGGTTCAGATGGGCGCACTGAGAGCAGGGATGCTGGCCGTTGCATCGGACCTTGCGGACACGGCAGCCGTCGCAGGCGCGGAGGACACGAGTCGACATGGTGGGCGCAGCGTCTGTTGACGGATGGATGCTGCGAAGATGATGTCGTTGGTGGTTGGGGGATGAGGTGAGGGGGGTGGCTTGCAGTCGCAGCGAGGAGCGAGGCTTTTAGAGGTGCGGCATTGCGTCCGCTGGAGGGGGTGGTCGCGATTGTCGACGCTGGAGAGAGGCTGAGAGAAAATACCAAGTAGAGGCGGTGTCTCCAAGCCGCAGATTTTTCTCTTCTGAATTTTTGATGACAGTTGGATGATGAGAATGAATGGGTTGGTTGCAAATCCCAAGACGCCAAGCGGGACACTACAGTACCTCTATGTATGTATGTACATACTACATATGTTAACTTCTAGAAGGGGTGGAGCTGGCAGCTGGCAGCTGGCAACTGCAACTGGCACAAGTTTGGCAGTGGGCCGCCAGCCGGCGTCTCGTTTGCCGTTTGTTGAGAGAAAAATGGTAGAAGTCTTAGTAGGGAGAACCGAAATCTTGCCCTGGCATCACTTCCTATTTCCGATCAAGCTTCATCGGATGGTTCGCTGTCAGCCCAGTTTTTTTGCAATTACGATTGATAGCGGCGGTCCGTGTCGGCGAATTGTTATCTCTGGGTAAGTACATACGTCTGGATTGCCGGGCGGCAATTGACAGCTTCACAGGCAAACAAACTGGACCAATTCTAATAGCAGCGTCGCAGCAAGCGGCGCCCTACAAGGCAATCCTCGCTGATCATCACCTTGGCGTTGAATGTGAACCATCTCATCCTGAAATTCCACAGATCTACACTCGAGAAAACGCCCAGCCCAACAAGTGTTCCACGGTACTAGAGCGTGCGTCCGGTCAGACATACATATTCGTCGGGAATAACAACCGTTGACCATCATCAAACGCATCCGAATAACCACCATTTAAACTACGACGTTAGAACTTTGCCCTTGATACCATGGACCGAACAGGCCGATTTTCGTCCGCAACGCTGCCGGGCGCTGTGGCTGAATCGTAACACGGGAGGCTTGGGCCCCCCCGACTCAAGTCCAAGACCCAACAGAGAAACGCGATCAAAATCTGGGGGTACGCTGATGTACCCCTTTGCGACACTAATAACAATGCCAAGCGCTGAAGATTCAACTCGCCCTAGCTAGCTGCGCGATGCACCCACATTCCCAACCATGGCAAGCGACTCACGGGCCGTTGAATGCTCATACCAATAAAACGCGGCGCGTGATGCATTTCTCGCGTGATTCGGGCTATCAAAATAGCTTTGCCTTGGAAGCTGGGATTTGCAACCTCTCGTCACCTGCCGTTTTAATGCCGTTTTCCCGTCTCTTCAACGTCGTTTTCAAGTGTGGGTGTCAATGATAGTGGATATATTAATCTCTCGAGGACAATGGCTAACTTTACTCTGCACTCTCTGCAGTCTGCAGTCTGCAGTCTGCAGCTAATAACCAAAGGTCATCTATTGTAGGCAGTCTCCTGACGCAGGTACCGCCCGCAAACAAGTGCTAGTAGTCTAACTTAGACTCGGCCTACTTACACCCAGGGAACAAGCCGCATGCCCCATGATTCCTCAACTATCCCATCCAAATGGGAATCCAGGCCCGGACCTTCATGTCCAGGACCAATCGCGTTTAGCCATCATCGCATTGCGGGGAGACGGCTCTGGCCCCGTGCCTGCACCGACAACAACGCGAACCCTGGCTTCCTCGGCGGTACTACTCTGCGACAATGTCTTTGGCAGCCGCCCTTGCCCCATGCTCCTGCGCGACCTTCGCGCTCTCTGCACTCCATTGGGAAGGGGAAAGACAATGCATACCCGTAATATAAACTCAAAGACGACCTGCCGCAACCTCCCGTCAGTTCCTCCCCGTGATACATTCTCAGTCGACTCCTTGTTCTCCCGGATGCTCTTCTCGGAGCACGAGCAGCTTTATAACTAGGCCATCACCGCCGCGTTTATTGTACCCGTATGAGTTTCAGTACATTCTTATTTCATCCATCTTAAAGCGTCCAACATGAAGCTCTCGACCCTTGTGTCACAGGTCGTCCTGTCATCCCTCGCCGCCGCGGCTGCAATCCCGGGCACCCACTTTGGTCCATTCACAGTCGTTTCCGATGCTGAGCGGCGAGACCTCCACCAAGATGTCGTCACTTGGGATGCACACTCTCTCTTCATCCGCGGCGAGCGCGCCATGATATACTCTGGCGAGTTCCACCCCTTCAGACTTCCGGTGCCTAGCCTGTGGCTAGACGTGTTTCAAAAGATCAAGGCCTTGGGCTTCAACACGGTCTCCTTCTACGTCGACTGGGCTCTACTCGAAGCCAAAGAGGGCGACTACCGCGCTGAGGGCATCTTTGACCTAGATCCCTTCTTCAAGGCGGCCGAGACTGCTGGCATTTTTCTCATTGCCCGCCCTGGCCCATACATCAACGCCGAAGTCGCAGGTGGTGGCTTTCCCGGACGTCTCCAGCGTCTCGCCGGTCAACTGCGTACCAAGTCTCCAGACTTCCTGAACGCGACCGAAAAGTGAGTTTCGCCATACTTACACCATGGTTTCGCACATCTAACCCGACACAGCTATATGAGCAACATTGTCCCACTCATTGCTAAATACCAAATCACAAACGGCGGCCCAGTCATCCTCTATCAAGCTGAAAATGAGTACAGCATCAGCAATGGCAGGGTTCCCTTTCCTGATGGCGAGTACATGCAAGCCGTCATTGACCAGGCACGTCGTTTTGGTATTGTGGTCCCCATCGTGAACAACGATGCTAGTAAGGACGGGCATAACCGCCCTGGCACTGGTGCTGGTGGGGTAGACATCTATGGCTACGACGCGTATCCTCTTGCCTTCGATTGTTCCAACCCTTCTTTTTGGCGCCCCGACGCTCTCCCCGTCGATTATCACGAGGTGCACATGAAAAACAGTCCCAACACCCCATTCCTCATCAACGAGTTTGGCGGTGGCTCCTACGACCCTTACGGCGGTGTTGGCTACGAAAAATGTGCTGCCCTCACCAACCACGAGTACGAGCGTGTATTCAACAAAGATACACTCGCTGGCGGTATTGGCATTCTCAGTATATACATGCTTTTCGGTGGTACCAACTGGGGCAACCTTGGCCACTCTCGCGGTTACACCTCATACGACTACGGCTCTGCCATTCGTGAGGATCGCTACCTCGACAGAGAAAAGTACTCGGAACTCAAGCTCGAAGCCCTTTTCAACAGAGCCTCCCCCAGCTATCTCCTCACCACGCCTGGCGATCTAAGCACCACTCGATACACTGACAACGTCAACATTGCTGTGACTCCGCTGCAGTCCAACGGCACTGGTGACTACTACGTGGTCCGCCATTCCGATTACCAGCTTACAACTTCTGCCTCTTACAAGCTGCGCCTGCCCACTTCTAATGGAACTATCACCGTGCCCCAGACCGGTGGCAGTCTTACGCTTCCCGGCCGTGACACCAAGATCCACGTAACCGATTACCCTGTTGGCAATCACACTCTGCAATATTGCACTGCCGAGATCTTTACCTGGCAAAAGGCTGGCGACAAGACCATTCTCGTCCTGTACGGCGGTCTAGGCGAAATCCACGAGCTCGCCTTGCGAGAGTCGCACCAGGTGGTTCTACTCGCGGGTCACCTCATCTCTACCACGCCCTCTCTTGTCAACACTGTCATCAGCTGGACTGTGGATACTCAAAGACAGGCGGTTCAGATCAACGACCTCGTCATTTACCTCGTTGACCGTAACTCTGCTTACAACTACTGGGCCCCGATCCTCCCTACCAATAAGAACGGCAACTTTGGCAGCACGGTGATGAACCCTGAAGCCGTCATCATCAACGGCCCGTACCTCGTCCGTTCCGCCGACGTGTCCGGCTCCACGCTCAACATCCAGGCCGACTTCAACAAGACGACAGAGTTTGAAGTCATCGGCGCCCCCAAAGGTGTCAGCAGACTTTCCATCAATGGCAAGAGCACCAAGTTCACCAAGTCCAAGGAAGGCAACTGGCTCGCCAAGCCCAGCATCACGTTCCCCGACGTGAAGCTGCCCGACCTCAAGTCCCTGAACTGGATGTCCCTAGACTCCTTACCCGAGCTGCAGCCTAGTTACGATGACTCGGATTGGACGCGGGCCCAGAACTTCACTCGCAACCCGGTCTGGCCGCTCAGCACGCCTGTATCCCTCTACGGCAGCGACTACGGGTACAACACGGGCGCCCTGCTCTTCCGCGGGCGCTTCACCGCTACCGGCGGCGGCGGCCCGAGCAGTCTGTCCCTGCGCACCATGGGCGGCCTCGCCTTTGCGAGCAGCGTCTGGCTCGACGGTGTATTTGTCGGCGCCACCCTCGCCCAGGCTAACAACGATGAGGCCAACTCAACCTACACCCTGCCAACGCTCGAGCCGGGCACGCTGCACGTGCTGACTATTGTTGTGGATAACATGGGCCTCAATGAGGACTTTGTTATTGGTGATGAGGATATGAAGCGACCCCGCGGCATCCTCTCGTACAGCCTGACCAACAGCGATGGTAGCCAGACACCCATTGACTCGTGGAAGATCACCGGAAACCTTGGCGGCGAGGACTACAAGGACCACTTCCGTGGGCCTCTCAACGAGGGCGGCCTCTTTGCCGAGCGCCAGGGCTACCACCAGCCGAACCCGCCCGCTGTCAAGTTCTTGGACAAGACGCCCTTTGAGCAGCACGATGGCGCCGGCATACAATTCTACACGGCCAAGTTCACACTCGACTTGCCTGCGCATGACTACGACATTCCTCTTTCTTTTGTATTTGCGAACTCGACGTCCCAGCCATATCACGCCTTCCTCTATGTCAATGGCTTCCAGTTCGGCAAGTACATCAGCTACCTCGGCCCCCAGACGAGCTTCCCCGTGCCCGAGGGTATCATCGACCACAGCGGCGAGAACTGGGTCGCTCTCGCCGTGTGGGCGCTCGACAAGGGGGGCGCGACCGTGCCGGGGCTCGAGCTGCAGGCGCGGCAGCCCGTGCTGACGGGCAGGCAACCTGTTGAGGTAGTGGACTCTCCAAGGTGGAGGAAGCGATCGGATGCGTATTAATGACGCGCATACCCGGGGTACATTGGCGGATTGATTATTGTTGTGTTCATTATTATAAGTAGTTTTTTTGTAAATACTTCTCTTGATTTGCATCCTTGCCTTAATACACTTTTATCTCAAAAAGCCAGTAGCATCATGGCCAGCGTGACAGCGAGCGTGGCCACACCAACCCCCCGCCTGCCAGCCGCGCTGTCCTTGCCACCACCACCACCACCACCGCCGCCGCCGCCACTGCTCTTGTCCGCCTGTCCAATGCGCAAGCAGGCCATGCTCAGCGTGTTGTCGGCGCGGTCGCCCGGCCCGCCTGCCGGGTAGCCCAGGGAAAAGGCGACGATGGCGAGCTTCTTCTGCGCATCGAGCGAGCGGAAGCGCATTGTGGTGCGGCCGTGCGTGTACGACGCGTTGCCCGGCACGGGGGTCTTGCCGAGGAGGTACTTTTCCGACATGCGCGCGATGTATTCCGCTACAAGCACACACACGAAGTTAGTTCGATTTTCCTTTTTATTCTCATGCTCCCCTTGCCCCTTGAGCGAGCAAGAGAATAGGGCGACTGTTGGTCAGACTCACAGTTAGGTATCAGCGGCCGCGTGTCCGAGGTGCCGTACAGCGTCAGATCACGGCCGGAGCCGTCGCCCCAGAAGATGCTCGGGCAGCGCAGGTTCTTCGGCGGCGTGGCGAAGAACTTCATGAGCGCGCCGCCGACGACCGACGATCCGGTCGTCAGCGTGTTCTTGTCCGTGAAGAGCGTCTTCAGGTCCTGCACGCAGTCGCTCCCCAGCAACCCCTCGCAGCCGCCGTCCGCGCCGCTGATGTCGCTCGTCGAGTTGGATTCCAGCGCCCACGCCGTGTACGCGCGCTCCTGGGCGCGCGTGGCGTTGGCGGTACCGTTGTTGAACTGCAGCCACCACGAGACGGCCTGGATGGGCCCGTTGGCGGAGGCGCTGGGCACGGTGACGTCCTTGTTGGCGGCGGTGATGGCGATGATGTCGGAGTGCTCGAGGTCGTCGATGGCGAAGACGAAGGAGGGCGGCGTGTTGGGGAAGAGCGTCGGGATGGGCAGCAGGACGGAGGCGCTGCTGGCGTCCGGGTTGATGCAGCTGTGGCCCTTTCCGTAGTCGCACTGCTGCGCTGCGGCAGCGGTGGCCAATGCTGTGGTCGTTGTGAGGACAGAAAGGCGCATGGCTTCAACAAAGGCGCTGGGTGTATGTGAGGCCGCTGGGGTATGAGAAGGAGCCGCCAACGGGCCGCGCCGGGCCTAGCTCCAGTACTTATAGGAGGATATGCATTTGGTCCCTCGCAAGGCTAGCTTTTCTTGTCTTGTGATATCTCACTTTCACTCCTTGTTTCATCGCGGGTGATCTGCGTAGACTGGGCTTGGCAGGGCAGGCACTGGGGACAGAGGTCGAGCCGACAACCTCTGCTGGCTGTCGGCAATCAGAGGACCCTGGCATGTCACCACTCTCAGCCGCAGCGGATCTGCCCCCGTCCACAATTCGCCATAGTTTCCTTTCTGATGTCTTGATAGGGCATTTTGCAGGCTTTCTGGGGATAGAAACCCTGCAAGTGCAAAGAATGCAGCGGTGTTGCGAGCTGGATGCGGGTTAGTGCCCGCAAGCCTCTATTTAAGCGTAAATGCGAGACGAGGGTGAAGGCCCTTCGCGCAGCAACTGTGGGAATGAGACATTCGACAATAGATCTAGTTAGTGAGCACGTGGACATGTCGCAGATATGCTCTCTCAGTAGGAAAGCAGAATGGGCTCTGCCCAGTCACCTGCCAACACGCAGATCAAATGGTACAAGATGGTGATGCGTATTATCGAATCAAGATGCGCTGTCGCTCTAACTGGCAAAATAAAAGGCATAGATAGCTTAAGAAGCGTGAGTGTATATTCTTTGCAGAAAAACATGTATCAAATCGTGTGTTTTCATTTCGCACGCTCGACAAATTCGGCCTTGGCCTCAGTCTTCTCAGCCAAGGCCTCAGTCTCGTCGGTCTCGAGACCGTAAATCTCCGAGGGCTCAACAACCGCAGCGCTAAACTTGCGTGCCGACACGCGACGCTCAAATAGCACGTCGAGTTCGCGAAAGGTGCGGTCCTTGGGTTCGGGTAGACGGAAGAATGTCCAGAGAATGCACAGCCCGCAGGTGCCAGCAAAGAAGAGGCCAGACTTGGCACCCCAGTTCCAAGCGGTCGGGTTGAGCATGCGAGGGGTGAGGATGTTTGTGGCGATGCTCGCAATGTTATACATGTTACGGGCAAAGACGACCGACTTGGTACGCAGACGCGTCGAGCTGAGCTCAGAGACAAGCGAGTAGCAGACGGGCCCGACGGTGCAGTCGTAGAAAAATGTATAGACAAGGAGCAAGGAGCCAATGGCCCACTGCGCGGGAATGTTGTCGCGTCCGGCGAAAGCGGCACCGCCAATGCCGATGAGCAAGGTGAAGAGGATGACTTGCCCATAGAGATATAGGGAGCGGCGTCCGAAACGGGTCATGAGGAACCAGGAGAAGATGGTACCGATGAAACCAAGGGAGTACTGAGCAAGGGACATGCTAAACGCATTTTCGGTGGCAAGGCCGGCTTGGCGATAGAACATGGTTGAGTATCCCATGAAGGAGGCGCCGCACAGGGTTTGGATGACCCAAACACAGGTGACAATCTCAGTGCGGCGGCGGTTAATACCCTTGAAGAGATCAAAGTATGATGTTCCTTCTCGAATTCTCCTCTCCATCTCGTTTGTGTGAATCATCATGGAGATGGTCTCGTCGGGGTGGAACTCAACGCCACTGTTGCGGGTCGTTAGGCGTTGAAGCGATCTTTTGGCATCGTCGAGTCGGTTCTTGCGGACCAGCCACCACGGTGATTCCGGGGCGAGCCAGATCCCAATCATGAGAGGCAGAGGCCACACCCATTGCAGGGCAAAGGGGATCTTGTAGCCCCATCTGTTGTTGAGCGGGATCATGCCCCGGAGGACGCCAGAGGCGATAAATTGGCCCATGACCCAGCAGAGGTTGACATAGGTGGTTAGGTAGGCGCGGAGGTGGGTAGGACAGACTTCAGAGGCGTATGTGGTGGTGAGTGTCTGGAAGACACCCCAGGGGAAGCCGATGAGGAGTTCGCCGGCGAGGAGCTGGGGCAGGGACTCGGCAAAAAAGATGATGAAGACGAAGCAGATGCAGAGGAATAGAGCACCAATCAGGGTCTTGCGGTAGCCAAAACGGTCGGCGATGACACCGGCGGCGAAGAGGCCGAGAATCTGGCCACAGAGGGCGGCGTTGGAGAGGCCCGACTGCCAAGCGGCAGTGAGTTCGTAGCCATCCTCGGAGGGCTCGCCAAACTTTTGCGCAAAGGCAGGGTAGACATAGAGACCGTTGATGATGGTCAGGTCAAAGCCTTCCATGACAATGCATGTCGAGAAGAAGATGGACCACATGCAGGCCTTTTTGTAGAGCTTGAGCGATTTCAGCAGACCCAAGTTGTGCTCGGCCTCGGTGGCGGCTGCAGCTTCGAGGGCGTGGGCAGCGCCGCTGGCAGGGCTAACTGCGTTGGACAGGACCTCGCCGGACATCATTTCTTTCTCGTCGGGAGAGCTCATGGCTGAAGGATGTGATAATCGTCTAAGTAGGTAAAGATGGTGTATAACAGTATAGAGAGTTGACCCGGGATGCGTCGCGGCTACTGAGTCATGGTAGGCTGCGCGTCTGGGGAAACAAGGTTATCGTCCCGCAAAATGAATCGGTGGGGGGAGGGTCTCTTTATAATAATTCCATCTTGTGAGGCATAAACTGGCAAGAGAGAAGAAGATGAAGTCTTTCCTGCTCCTTCCTTCGTTCAGACGTCAAGAAGAATTAGTCGCGTGCGGACGGGCCCCTGTCGTTGGAGAGCCGAGACACACTGGAATGGATCTGGTCAGCCACCAAAGGCTTGGCTAAGCCAGATTGGTATCTGCGCCAGACCAGTCCAAGCAGTCAATTGCCGCCAAACAAGGCCATTATTACGGCCATGCCGGTCGAGGGAGATGGGGGCATTGGAGATGGCGACTCAGCTACCCGTCCGTCCACTGTTCCTTGGTGGCTGTCTCGCCATCTTTCTTGTCGGACCGACAAGCGATTGAATCATCGACACGCTCATCGCCAACCTTTCACACCACGATGGCATTTACGCAAGCGTCTGCCAGTCCGTCCCGTCGCAGCCAAATTGTCGCGTGTGTCGAACCTGGGGTTGCCCACAAGTTGCCCATGGGGTTGCCCACAAGTTGCCCATGGGGCCGCCTTGGTCTGGGATCGTGGCGATCTGTGCAGCATGACTCTTTGTTGCTGCAGCATGGGTTGCCCTCTCTCTGCAGCGTGTGGCGTGGTCGTCTCGGGCAAATAATGGCGCCATGAAACGATCTCAGCAGGCGGTCTCGGCAAGTGGTCACCGGATCATGGCCTGCAGCTGGGTGGAAGGCTCTTTGTTTCATCGAAAAGTGACGAATTCGTCATCATGAATCTTCTTCTACAAAGATCTTTTTATCGAACCAGGCCGCTGCATACCTACAGTGCAGAAGCAAGCTCCATGGTGATTTTGTCGACTAGTTAGAGGGAAAAAAAGACACGTCTCGGGAGTGGCGATCATCGCACATCCATGATCCCAACAAACGCGCATGGCTGGTAACTACCCGACTTTCGGGCCGACTATCAAGGGAATTGCCTTGATAAGAAGAATGTTAGTAGCGGTGGCTGATGCAATGCCTGATGGTTGGTTAGTGTTGTCTGTTTGCCATTTCCATGGGCTTTCGTGGCGGCCGACCATAGCGTTGGCGGCGTCGCCGCAAGTTCGACGTCGAGGCCTGACGACTGAAGTCGAAGTTGCGAGGCAATGGTGAAGTGAATCTGGAGGCTTGAATAGGATGAGAATGTGGAGGTGGAGGGGGGCCTGATGGCGCTCCTGCCTTGGCGTAGGCTGGAGAGAATCCGGATCTGTGATGAAATGGGAAGGCGGGCAGCTGGAGGGGAGGCGGAGGAGGAACGGCTAACTACAGGGTACTGCCGAACTAGCTGTCGCCACTGGTCTTGGTCTGGCCCTCAAACATTGTCGGACCGACAACAAATCGTCAACATGTCGGACCGACAGCTTCAAGCAACCTTTACCTACAACTACCCTCCTCATTTTCATCCCTCTCCTCCCCCAGACCGCGCCCATCCCCGCCTTCTCCGCAAGCCACTGCTCACGAACCACTGGTAGTCCAACTTTAATGAGCCTTTCCACAATCCCGTACCGAGTACGGGGTATCTGACAGCAATCTCATCTTCACCCGAGTCCCAGTTCCGACGCAAAACGAGGCGCTCAGCCGTCCCCGCTACCAAGATGCCAGCCTCGCCTCAACCTGTCGTCGGTCCGACAGTACGACGTTGAATCATGGAGAATCCGGGGAGCCTGGGGAAGGACTTTAGCCCTTCCCGGTCCCATGCTTTCTTTTTGTGACGAGACATGTCACCCTGCCTTGTCCATCCTCTCCACTGCGCCCCACGACTCTGCCAGATTTAAGCCGTCTCCCGTCTCCGGACTCAACTCAAACTATACACCATCACCCACGCCTCATTCCCTTGTTTCCTTCTCTCAGCTGTCGTTTCGCAAGCAGCTACGTCCTACGGTGCATCCTATACCCATTTGTCTTTCCTTTGCATCGTCTACACATCACAGCCCCAAACATGACCGTCATTGGGCGAGAGAAGAAGTGGTGGAAGCAGGCCGCCATCTACCAAATCTACCCTGCTTCCTTCTGCGACTCTAATGGAGATGGCATCGGCGACATCCCCGGCATCACCTCTAAGCTGGACTACATTGCCAGCCTCGGCGTCGATGCCATCTGGGTGTGCCCCATGTACGACAGCCCCCAGGTTGACATGGGCTACGACATTTCCAACTACGAGGACGTCTACCGCCCCTATGGCACCGTCCAGGACATGGAGACGCTGATCCGTGAGGCACACTCCCGCGGCTTGCGCATCATGCTCGACCTGGTCATCAACCACACCTCGGACCAGCACGCCTGGTTTAAAGAGTCTCGCGCTAGCAAGGACAGCCCCAAGCGAGACTGGTATATCTGGAAGCCCGCCAAGTACTCTGCCACCGGCGAGCGCCTGCCGCCCAACAACTGGCGCGGTAACTTTGGCGGCGGCAGCGCCTGGGAGTGGGATGAGGCCACTCAGGAGTACTACCTCCACCTCTTCGCCACGGAGCAGCCTGACCTCAACTGGGAGAACCCCCTGACGCGCCGTGCCATCTATGCCTCAGCCATGGAGTTTTGGCTCGACCGCGGTGTCGACGGATTCCGCGTCGACACGGTCAACATGTACAGCAAACATCAAGACTTCCCCGACGCCCCCATCACCGACCCCAAGGCTCCCTTCCAGCCGGCGGGCTCCATCTACTGCAACGGCCCGCGCATGCACGAGTTCCTGTCCGAGATGAACGCCATCCTCGTCCGCTACGGCGCCATCACCGTCGGCGAGCTGCCTTGCACCCCTGACATGGCCAAGGTGGTCAAGTATGTCAGCGCCCGCGAGCGGCAGCTCGACATGGTCTTCCAGTTTGACCTCGTCGATGTCGGCTTCGGCCGCACCCACAAGTTCGAGACCACGCCTCGCAACTGGACCCTGCCCGACGTCAAGGCCGCCGTGGAGCGCACGCAGAGCATCATCCGCGGCACCGACGCCTGGACCACGGCCTTTATCGAGAACCATGACCAGGCCCGCTCCGTCTCCCGCTTCGCGGATGACAGCCCCGAGTTCCGCGTCGCCGGCGCCAAGATGCTGGCCGTCATGCAGTCGTGCCTGAGCGGCACCCAGTACGTCTACCAGGGCCAGGAGATTGGCTGCGTCAACACGCCCAAGGTTAGCTACCCGCCCGAGAACTACCTCGACATCGACAGCTCCCTGTACTACAAGATGGTGCAGGAGCGCTACGGTGCCGACAACAAGGTCGAGCTGGACCGTGCCTTTAGCGCCATGCAGCACCTAGCGCGCGACCATGCGCGGGTTCCCATTGCCTGGGACGGCCGGGCCAAGCACGGCGGCTTTTCCGAGCCCGCCATCAAGGCCGGTAAGGACGTCGCGGAGCCTTGGATGAAGGCGCACCCCCTCGCCAGCGAGGTCAACGTGGCGTCGCAGCTCGACGACCCCACCAGCGTGCTCGCCTTTTGGCGCAAGATACTGGCGTTCCGCAGGGAGCACGCCGACGCGTTGGTGTACGGCGACTACAAGGGCCTGCAGGAGGACAACAAGGAGACGTTCATGTTCTTGAAGGAGGCGCAGGGGGGCGCGCAGCGAGCGCTGGTAGTCCTCAACTTTACCAAGGAGCCGCAGACGTGGACGGTGCCGTCGGCGGGGGAGCTGGGTCTCTCGGAGACGGACGACGTCAAGATGACGCGTATCCTATCGACGCACGAGGGCAAGCGCGATGGGCAGACACTGCAGCCTTTTGAAGGGCAGGTCTTTGATATTGATGCGTAGACTGGGCAGGGATAGAGCCTTGACGAAGACACGCTTCCTGGGAAATGAGGCTGATGCTCGCTGATGAAGCAAATTGTATATAGTTCAAATTCAGACGAACAAGTTCGTAAAGTACTGACAACACATCTCTTGCCTGTGCCTTTGACTATCAATGTTTCCCCAACACGGACACCAAACAATCCTCGTTCTTCTCCCTGTCCACTACGGCGCGGGCACCTTGGACGCATCCCACCAGGGAAAGAAGCGCTCGCCCGGTGCGAGCGTCTTGAGCACGCATGCCTTGGCCTCGCAGCCGACGGCGGCCTGGCTGTTCCCCCACCAGTCAACGGTGACGCCCATCCACTGGACGGTGAAGAGCATGACGAGGGCGGAAATGGCGACGCCGGCGGAGAAGGAAGCCGAGAGGACAAAGTTATACTAGGCGATCCATGTCAGTGGCTTGATTTTTTTGGCCTCGCTTCGCTCGAGTTTGGGGCGGCAGGTAAAGACATGGTGAGCAGGACAGACATACCTTGGACCAAAAGGCGAGATAGCGGCCGCGGATGTAGATCCAGGACACCCAGGCAAAGGGCACGGCACCCCAGACGTACGAGAAGCCTGGAATCTGATGTTAGCTTACTCATTCTCGACTTGCTCATCTTCTTCATTCTTCTCTTCGTTTCTCTCAAGCGCAAGTGATGATGGAAGGAGTACACGTACTCAGGGGCGTCCAGATGATGCCGCCGTAGAGGACCGGGATGATGTGCACCTGGCGCAGCGCGCGCGAGTGCGGGAACTTCAGGCGCAGCGCCCAGAAGAAGACGACGACGAGGATGCCGAGCGGGAAGCCCAGCAGTAGCCACTTGTACTGGCCGTTGATGCCGAAGACCTTGAGCGGGCCGACTGTGCCCCAGAGCAGCGACGCGGTGAAGAAGGTGTTGGGGCCGGGGCAGTAGAAGCGCATCGGGGCGTCGGGCGTGCAGACGTCCTTGATGTCCATCTGGGTTCTGTCAGCGAACTTCCGTGACAAGGAGGAAGATGGGGAATCGAGGGGGTGACTGTTGCGTACCTGGAACTTGAGCACGCCGGAGCAGACAAAAGTCGAGATCAGGGTGGCGACCATTTGTCCGGAAAAGGTGACGCGAGGAGGAAGCTGGCACGTATCATGTCAGCCAAGTCCAGGAGGAAGCACCTAAATACAACCTGATCACATACCTTGAGGTAGTGCGCAACCTTGAGGTCGTTGGCAAAGGAGAGGGCTTGGGCGCAGGTGACGTAGCTGGCAATGTTAGCTATGCATGGGATGGGACGGAAAGGATAAAATTCAAGACAATACGTACCCATATGACTTGAAAAAGTTCATGGCCAAGGCGTTGCCCTCGACAATCATGCCGCCGATAAACTCGGCCAGGACGTTAAGCGTAATCTCAATGCCCGTCATCGCAGCAACTACACCGATCGGAATTACAAAGATGATGCACAGAAGAATGCCGTATAGCACAACGGCGGGCGAGGTAAATGTCGGCCACAGTGCGATGCCGAGGACGCCGAGGACGACAGAGATGACCAGGGTGCCAAAGTACCACCACTCCGAGACTGTTGCAGTTAGAGATAGACGCTCTTCCTCTCTCGCTTCGATGCACTCTTATTCTCCGTCTAAAAAAAGAACTCACCTTCGGGATACGCCGCCATGAGACGGTTGTGCACGTCCTCGTACTCCCTCTTGGCCGTGCCGTCCGCCGCACCCTTCTTCATGCGGAACCCGCGGATCAGGCTCCGGAAGCCGGTGACCATCTCGTAACGGTGGTACAGCGCGACGTGCACGACCACTGCCGAATACACGGCGAAGAAGAAGCCGTAGACCATGGCGTTAGCGGCGCCGATGTAGGGCGCCGAGTAGTCCATATAGGCGTCGTGGTTATAGAAACCGCGTTCGTCAATGGCGCGCGATACGTTGTAAAGCTTGCCAAAGTGGTCAAAAGTCCGGTTGGTAATAATGGGTAGGTAACCCGTGTTCCAGCTGTTGGTGTACCATATGCCGAGGGCGATGAGGCCGGACAGGAACATGCCGGCCGCGGTGTTGAAGGTGGAAAACGAGGGGACCATCTGGTGAGGGGTTGAGGTGAGTCACCGTATCATGATCGAAGCAGATAAAGAGGAGAGACGGAGATGTATAAGGGAGAGAAAACTCACAAGCGGGTCGATGACACTGGCGACGACGTTCCAGTCAAACGTCGGCAGCGGGTTGAAGCCCAGGCCGTTGTTGAAGCCGGCCACGATGTTGAGGTCGCGATGGTTCGGCGCAATCCACGTAATCCAGCTAAAATACGACAGGACGGTGAAGAGGTAATTCGGCAGCCAGAAGTACAGGAACATGCCAGAGAACGTAATCAAGAAGAACTTATACCGCGTCATACTCCAAGTACGCCGCCACGGCCCCAGCACCGACGTCGAGTCCTCGTCGTGCAGCGAACTGTTCAGCGCAATCGTCACTAGGCTCGTCGGCCACACGCAGTAGCTCGGGTACACCAGGAAGCGCCTCGTAAGCCCTGCCAGCCCGTACCCGATGAAGTTTGTGCCAAGCGCGTTAAGCAGGACGTAGGCGAAGGAGCGCGCGTACTGCTGGTCAAAGTACTGCGGCAGCACCTGGACCCAGACAATGTACGCCGTGTATGGCAGGCTCTTTGAGGTGTTGGCCATGATGGCGATGAGCATGTGCTCTTTCTTGTTGAACCGTCCCGGGTTCAGTGGCACGGGCTGGGAGACGAACGGGATCTTAACGGACACGCGCGGCATCCAGCGCTCCCAGGCCTTGCCGAGCGGGTAGGCGAGCAGCTGGGCGATGTTGGTGTCGAAGCGGATGTAGGGCAGGCGGATGCTGAAGAGCTGGTTGATAAAGGCGAGGAGCACGGAGAAGAGCACGCCGATGGTCCAGGCGCGGATCGTGGACACGGGCGTGGTCGGGTCGTCATGGTTGGAGACGACGCCTCGGACCTCGGCGTAGGGCGAGTTGTTGGTGATGAGTGCCGCCTCTATCTTGAGCTCTTGGATAATGGCAGCGTGCTTTTCGGGGTGTATCGGTATATCGTCGTTGGCTGGGCATGTTAGACTGAGGACAATGCAATGGATAGGAGAGGGCTGGCCAGGGCAAGGGAAGGAGGGGAAGAAGGCGAGGGGGGTTCATGGCTCAAGGTGAGTGAACAAACAGGCTAGACAGCAAACAGAGGAAACGTACCGAGAAACTCTTTAATCTTCTCAAGAGTCACGTGGGGAAAGTTGGGGTCCCCGTCGTGAATGGCAACCACATTCTTCATCATCTACAAACACTCGTCTCAGTAAGCAACTCGAGTTTCAAGGGGCTGAAAATACATACCGCAATAACATTCTCCAGAGTCATCGACGCTGCCATCTCTTTGGCCTCGCGCAAGTCATCCTCGGTAGCATCCAGGTGGCTGTTCCATCCCATCAGCACAATCTATCCATCTGTCTCGTCCTCGACGTCCACGACACAGCAAGCAACTCACGTCTCCAGCGCATGGATATTGTCCGCCGACTCGGCGCTCTTCTATACATCCGTGTCAGTAACCTGATACTTAGAGCCCCTTGCAGCTTTTCCAAGGCAACACTCACCACGCTTGCAAGCATCTCCGCCTTCTCCCCGCCCGCCGACACGGCTTCTTCCTTAGAGGCGGCCTCGGCCGCCCGCTTCTCCGACATGGTAACTCAGGGGCGATTCACTGATGTACAAGATCGAAACTTCCCTTGAAAGAGGGACGGAGTGAGGAGAACGGGTCCGGACTTCGAAGAGTTGATGCAACAAGTCGGCATATATAACATGCTCAGTAGCTCTCTCAGACGCCAAGAGGATGGTATCACGAGCCACCCTTGCCACCACATGCTATCTATCCTCTTGCTGCCAAGACTCACGACTTCGTAATACTCTAATCTTGCCTCGTCAGCCCATGTGAGAAACCATTATTTGTCAACCACCACAACCATCGCAATGAACATCCCACGATACCTATCGATGCCTCAGTTGGGGCTTCAGCTTTTTAGCCATATTACGTTTTCTTTATTGCATTCCTCCATTTAATTGGCTACCTCCGCCCATCTACCTTCCTTCATCTACACTCGTCTATTTCTCTTGGCTCACGAGACCATCCGCGCAACCCCCTCCTACCTCACTCACTCGGTATCCATGGCTTCTCGCGGCCTTGCTCCTCCGCTCCCTATCAAGAAGCCGGCCTAACTACTTCATGGTAACAGCTTCGTTCTTGCCAGCTTCCTATTCCAGCAGGCGCTCGTCGTTCTCGACCGCTTGGCGCGCCTGATAACCCAGCCCGAGCTAACCACCACATGCACAGAAAAACAGGCAAACAAGTTTAAAGCTAGCCATGCGCCGACCGCATCACCCACGCGTATTTTCTCTTGTTCTCTTGGTATGGCTTCTCTCGGCGGCTGCCATTTGACGGCTCTCCGCCAAGACGCGAGCGTGGCCGCTTAGGCTGTCTTGGTCGCCGCTTGGCGACGGGGGGGCCGGGATTGGCACCAACATGTCAAGGAGGGGGCAGACTCGTTCATTCGACTTGCCGCGCTGGGGCAAGATCGATGGGAGATGGTGAGGACAAAAGTTCCTTTCATCTCCACGAGCTGGCGCCAAGGTGATGCCTTGGCCGAGCATAGGCTGCTGGGGGTTCGGCCAACTTTATCGCGAGGATGGGAGTGACCAGATATGGTGCGATAAGAAGAAAAACGAGCGAGACCAGCGCCAGATGTGTAAAAAGATTTATATCTTATTATCTTATCTTATCAAGTTCCGTCATCATTCATTGGTCTGTTGCTTGCCTTGTCACCCCTTTCTGTACACGCATGTTATACAACCTTGGCCACCGTACCTCAAGTCATCAGCGCAATATGCTTCAGTTCACTAGACGCCATCAGTTAGCACAGCCTCACTCGAAATCCTGTTATCCCCGTGTATCATACCTCTGCACCTGATGCCCGACCTTCATCGGCGGATACTCCGCCTCCCTACCCTCATCCATGCCCTCCGCCTCCCTCTCCCGCCGCAGCGCCCTCGCCCTCTCCGCCAGCTCCTCCACCGGCACCAGGTCAAAATCCGACCCCAGGTGCCAGAACAGCGTGCTCGAGATGCGAATCTGCGGCCGGCCCGGCTCCTCCACCCGCCTCCGCTCCATCGCCGCCAGCGTCCCCGCGTTGACCGTCACCTCGTGGAAGCCCGCCTTGACCAGCCCGCCGGTGACGTGCTCCAGCTGCTTGCCCGCCTGCACCAGCAGGTAGTTGCCCGGGGGCATGCGCACGGCGATGCGCCGCCCCGTGTTGCGCGCCCAGATGTTGAGCCCCGGGTACCGGCTGCGCCCGTGGATGGTCAGGAAGTTGAGGTCCGTGTGGAAGCCGGCGAGGATGGTGTCCAGCGCGCCGTACTTGTTCAGGTCCGATGCGGTCGGCGCGAGGAGGTGCGGGCTTTTTTCACATGTTAGCGAAAGAAATGTAAAAGACAAAGGCGAGATGAGGGGTGGACATGCCCGTAGCGGCCGGCATCGCTAAAGTACATCTGGGGCAGGCCGAGGCCAATTGCCACCATCTCCGAAAGCGTCGAGACACTATCAACCCGTGAGCGTTCATATCCACCAGCTTTTTTTGAATTCCAGCTTCACACGCACGCGCTCTTCATGCAACCGCCCCAGCGGTCCATCGTCGGCGTCCAGCGCTCCCTCAGCCCCTCCGCCTGCGGCACCACGTTCCCCGCGTTCAGCCCCGGAAACTGCGTCCCCTCCGGGGGCTCCTCCGCCATCCGCCAGAAGAACCTGCACTTGGGGTCCGGCTGGTGCCCCGAGACGTCGAGCGGGCGCTGGTCCGGCGCCAGGCGGGCGATGATGTCCAGGCAGGGCTCGTCGACGGCGCACTTGGGCCGCTCCGTGTTGGCCAGCGTGGCGCCGACCTGGTAGCTCAGCGCGGGCCGCTCATCGCGGCGCTGCGCGGCCTCGGGCTGCGCGAAGTAGTCCTCGAGGAGGTCGAGGAAGTCGTCGTTGTCGCGCGCGGCGACGCGCGAGTCGCGCAGGACGAGCGCGCCGTACTGGATAAGCGCGTCGGCGGCCTTGGCGCACTCGGCGAGGGCGGGCGTGGAGGAGGGTTCGTGGGCGAAGTACACGTCCATGTCGACGATAGGGAGGTCCATGGACGTGAGAGAGTCGGCTGAGGTCATGGTGTCGGTGTTGGCGAGTGGGTGGTCGTGTGGAAGGTAGAGGGCGCGGGTTAAAGGCGTTGTCGTCCGATACGGGGGCGGAGAGACGGCAGATGTAGACTCAGAAGTTCAGATGAGTATAAAACGAGGGGGAATAGAGGCGAATGAAGAGAATCGAGAAGAAGAAAGAGATAGTGGCGGCAAGCAGAAACTCCCGTTGTGGCGCCGTTGATAGCCGTGGCATGTGCCTGCGGGGGAGGGGCTACGCTGAAGATTAGCTGACTACCAGCACCCTGATTCGCTAGCGGCCAAGTAACTGTCCTGAAGGATTGTCGGAGGTCGCCGAAGGCTAGATTAAGCTCGGGGATGGAATATGAACGCATTAGAACGGGAATTACGTCGATTTTTAGAGTATTCACGGACACCAGTACTTGAGCAATCCGTCCTATACTGTGCTACTCTGTTGTCTGGTTTTGGTTGGAGCATCTTTACAGGCAAGGAACACGGCTGGGAAAGAATCAAGTAGTTTTTGCTACTCTGCTTTGTTCTTGGAAAAGTCCAGGTCAAATAAAACCAAGAAATTGAAGAAAGAATAAGCAGCATTGTTGAAATCAAGATTCTAGCCAAGATGCCTCCTCATTGAAGCTATATGTATGTATATGCAACATCTCGTATACAAAAATCTTCTTTCTAAAAACCAGCCAGCACAGTCAATGCAAGCCCCAATTAGACAACGTATTCAAAATTCCACGAGACCCCAAATTGGCACATCGTGACCACAAAAATAAACAATCCGCATCTGCATGCGTATCCAATCGGCGATGCAAAAGCAAAATAATAACAAGCAAAAAACCATGCCACACTCATCGGCATTCACTGAGACAACATCACGGCGGAAAGTAGGGGCCAGATTTCGAAAACCACTTGCGCGTTGAGCAACATCACTGGCGACATGGCACCAGGCTCGGAAACAGGTGGGTATCAAGCGCGCAAGGGTGTCCAGAAATAACATCACTGGCGAGGGATGGGGCGGATAGAAGAAAGGGTTCGTCCATGCCACTCGAAAGGATCGCATGGCTACTGGCGTTTGGGCTGGTCGTCCGGGATGGTCGTGGCCACATTCTCGGCAGGCTGCTCGTTGTCAGAACCGTGATTCGATGCCAGGTCGGCTTCCTTAGGCGTCAGCGTCGCGGTCGTCGGGCGCGACTCCTCCTTCCAGAAGTTCTTGTCGCCCTTGGAAAGACGCACCATCCAGGGCGGCAGCACGCCACCGGGGATCTTGTACGTCCAGCCGGTGCGCTCCTCGTAGTTGGGCGGCACGATGCGGCCTCCCGAGAGCTTCTTGATGACCCAGACCCCGCCGTTGATGATAATGTACGACATGACGCCCGCGATGAGGCCATCGGCGATGGAGTAGCTAAACGGCATCATGGCCATAGTGAGGAAGGCGGGGACGGCGTCGCCGAGGTACCTCCAGTTGATCTCAACAACGGCTGTGGCCATCATGGCCCCGACGATGACGAGGACGCAGCCGGTGGCCCAGGGTGGGATGGAGGCGAAGATGGGCGCGAAGAAGACGGTGATGAAGAAGCAGAGGCCAGTCATGACGGCCGTGAGACCCGTCTTGCCGCCCTCGGTGATGCCAGCGCCCGACTCGACGAAGGCCGTGACGGGTGGCACGCCAAATACGGCGCCGATGGAGATGCAGATGGCGTCGGTCATGTAGGCGAGGGTAGAGCCCTCAAAGTCCTGGGTCACGGGGTCGACGAGGCCGGCGAAGCGGGCCATGGAGTAGAGGGTACCAGTGCAGTCGAGGATGTCGACGTAAAGGAAGGTGATGAGGGCAAGCCCGAACTGGCCGCCGTACTCGCCAATGTTCCACTCCTGGACGTTGAGGATGTTCTGGATGGGATGGAAGGTAACGACCTTCTTGAAAAAGTTGAACGCGTCGTCGCCGACAGGGGTGTAGGGGAAGTAGGTGACGGGTGTCGGGCGCGGCCAAGAGATGATGCTGACGAGGAGGATGCCGATGATGATGGCACCCTTGACGCGGTACATCATGAGCATGACAGACAGTATGCCACCGCAGAAAATGCCGATCCACATGGTGGGGTTGCGCATCTTGTCAGAGCCCGGACAGGTGCCGGTCTTGGGGTCGATGCTGGACGGGTGGCAGCCGGCGAGCTCGACCGGGGTTGCCTGGGAACCGACGATGACGCCGATACCGTTGCTGTACGTGAGGCCGATGAGGGTCAGATAGAAGCCAATGCCGACGCCGGTGGCGAGCTTGATGGAGGCGGGGATAGCGCGGGCGAGCCACTGACGCATGCCAAAGAGGGCGAGGGCGAAGAATATGAAGCCCTCAACGAAGATGGCGGTCAGGGCGACGCGGTAGGGGACGGGCCCGGAGCCGTGGAAGCCGACGACGGTGTAGGCAAAGTATGCGTTGAGGCCCATGCCCGGGGCGATGCCGACGGGCATATTGGCAAGCACGCCGACAAAGAAGGTGGCGATGGCGGAGATGGCGGCCGTGGCAGTGACAACGTCGCGCTTGATGCCTTGGACGCAGATAGCGTACTCTTGGTTCGTGTTGCAGAGGGGATCATCGGCGCCGCCGTTGCAGACGCAGGTGCCGCCGGACTCGGAGACGATGGAGGAGTTGACAGCGAGGATGTAAGCCATGGCGAAGAAACTGGTGAGGCCGGCGCGCATCTCAGTGAGGAAGTATGATCCCTTACGCTCGCGAGGCTGGGGATTCAAGTCAGCATGTGGTGAGGGGCAGCGTGTAAGAGGAATTTGTGTGTATTAATCAAGGGCATCGGTGCGAGTGCGGGATTGGGACAGGTTGGATATATGGATGCAGAATTATTCTGAATGCCATGATTATCTGCGTGTGGTTGGTCGTGCAGGGTTGTGTTAATGAGACTTACATGACCGGAGCCATCGAGGCGAAACCAACGGCCGACGAAGCTTTTGGCGACGCGGGAGTTGACGTTTTCCGCCCAACCCATGGTGAGTTAGTAGCAATTGGAATGTAGCCAGTTGTTAGAGAATATCGAAGCAATGGATCGTAGAAGAGACCAGCGGAGAAGGCCGTCTATTTTATAGCAAAGCTTGAAGCGAGGCGTGTGAGTGGTTGGAGCGGCCGAGGAGCAAAGTCAAGGATAGGAATTGGCGCTAGACATGGAGGGATATCGTGGGTGCCGAATTGGAGAATGCGGCGGCGAGGCGAAGGGGTCGGAGAGGAGCGCGAGTTGAGTTTTGGAGTCGAATTGTAGAGTGTGGTATGGTGTTGGTGTGGTGAGCCTTGTTACCAGACAGAGGCGGCGACGAGGTGGAGGGGCGGATGAGGCCGGAGTGTGGAGGGAGAGATGTTAGAGTGGCCGAGGATGAAACTGCAGGTACAAATGCATGTGCGAATGGCAAATAGTATAAATAATAAATGAGGATTGCAATTGAAAAAAAAAAAGAGAAGAAAAAAATCTGGGTGCAGAGATGAGGCGACGGCGGGTGGGTGCGGGCGGAGTGAGTGACAAGCCAAGCCAGCCAAAGCCAAAGTGAAGAGAGAAAGTGGGTACCGGGACAGGCTATCTGCTGTGCGCGGTGATGGAACCAGCCAGCAGTGGGGTGTGCAGATGATGCAGAGGATGCCAGGTGGTGGTGCAGGTTTTGTGTATTGAGGAATACGAGATGGTGGGAAAGAAAAGGAAAGGAGGAGAATTGAAAATGAAGGAAAAGGAGCAAGTCAAGAGAGAACAGTCGGTCTGAAAAGTTCAAACGGAATTAAAATGGAAAAGAAAAATGAATGAAAAATCTGAAGCCGCGACAAGCGGAGGGGAGGCCGGCAAACGGAGCAGGCTGCCAGCTGCGAGTTGAATTGCCAGGTGCCGCCGCCGCTGCCGCTGCCAGCTGCCAGGCGTGGGGTGCCTCCCTCGGAGCAAAGGCTTCCAGGCAACGCCACAGAATAATACTAGGTAAGCCCTTAACAATGCTGATCTGCAAAATTACAGAATCACCAATGGCCAATGGCTCGGATTACAGACAATTGGTATTGGCTCGATAAAAAAAAAAGGACGACTCCGGCTGGCTTTGCTTATCTGGTCCGGTGGGTTTTCTTGTGGCGTCCGAGATGGGTTGAACGGGTGGTCCAATATCAGGTCGATAACGGCGCTTGATAATAATAATTTAAAAGGTTTTCTTTTTACCAGTAATGCAGGTTGCCACAGAGCTGCGGGGTAGCTTTCTTTTTATCTTTTTCTCTTCCCGTCTTGATGGTTTGTTATTAACTTTCTGCATTTTCCATTACCCGGCTTATAATTGGGTGTCTCTGATTTTAGTGCAGACCCTGAATCAGACTACCGAGGCACTTGACACCTGTAGAATTGCCACTAATTGACAGCCTGCTCTACAATGGTGTAAACCACCATATCGTCAGCTTTCTTATTCTTAGCCATTCTGGGGAATTCGTTTACTAGATGAGCAACAAGCCATAATGCACACCAAACCACCCACCACTGCACATCATCTGCAGCCGCCGACCTCAGCCCAGCCGTTGGTGGGACGTTGGCGCGTACCCCCAAGGTACCACCTATGGCGGCTACCAGCAGCTCGTGCAACAAGTACCAGTTTCCAGTCAGAAAAGAAAAAGGAAAAACATGTGCGAATCGGACACTGCAGTGGCATTTAATCCAACTAAACGCGTTTGCGTTACTTCGGAAGCTGGCATACGGAGAAGCATGGAGGTGAGATGATTTCAAGTCGGTACATGTACATGAATGTACATATGTACATAAGGTACCTGTACCAGTTGCATTTAAGGTTGGCCCACCAGACTACTGAGGCTGGCCCAGAGCCACGCGATACACGACGGATTTTTCAGCGCCTCGCCACACCAAATTCGCGCTGGGGCTGCGCTGCAACGCTGCACCCCAGAGGCTTGGCTTTCTGTATAATATTGGTTCATAATAAGACTCCGACCTCAATGCATTTGCAATGACATGTTGAACATCAACGACATAAATAACCCAATCAAAAAAAAAAAAAAAAAAAAAAAAAAAAAAACAGAAATCACCAAATTATCAGTCATTAATTTCCCGTGGCTCACTTACACTCGGCGACTGCCCAATTTCCAACTTGACCCCACAGCCACCGCCTCGTCCACCACAGACAGGACAGCCAGCGTCACTTCCCGAACTCCTCGCATCAGCATGTTACCTATATGTACAAGGGCTCCTTGCATCCTACCTACATACAATCACCCCAGCGGCAAGCCTCTGGAGAGCTGACTCCATACCAGTACCCCATTCTCTTATCCTTGGCGCTCGATTCCCTTGCCATGCTCATTAGCCAGTCCCACTCGATCGGCCTGCCATCTTTCCAATGGACCTCCTTCCTCTTCCAAGCACATCAATCCCCAGCTCGAGCGCCAGCAAGCAAGCCAAGACTTGTACGAGGCTACATCATTTCCCTCGGCCTCAGCCATCTCTTTCCTTGATAACACTCCCGCTGTCAGCGCCGCCCCCTGTACCTCTTGTCCCATCTCCTGCCCTTGCCTCGGGCAAAACACCCTACAAGCCCTAGTGGAAGTCGGCGCTTTCCGACATCTCTCCAGATAGGCTTCGCCCGAAATCACTATCCAAACAAGTCATCTGCATTGTTCTGCTTGGCGATGTTGTCGTCTAGGCAGGATTGGGTACAATGACTAGACGCACCCCTCCCAGCGTCCAGACGGATATGCATCAGACACGCACCCAGGCACGCACCCAGACACAGATCCATGATTAAAAATGACGCGAGAAGGCACTGGCCCTTAACGATTCTTCTCGCAGGCGCCCTTGTCTCCGGATTAAACATACTTTGTAACGGCGAGGTAACACAGAACCCCGCATCCGGCCCCTGCAATTGCCCGATGCTACAACACCCGTATATTACAGGTCTCGGCGGCTTGCATAATTGCATGCCACAATCATTCACCTACTTTTTTCCGTAAGTAGTCACCGACCAGTACGAGCGTCCTTTTCGTAATGAGTGCCAGCGTCATCGTCATGGCGCTGTTAGCCAGATGCCGAGGCGACTATCCAGAACCGGACACCTGCTTGCGCACCGTTGGCAGATTTTTCACCAATCGACATCTTTCCGCGTCAGAACACGTATGAATACGTACCTAAAAATGAATCACCTCTACGCCCTTGTTACAACACGAACTAGGTAAGTACAGACATCCTGCGCCACAATTGCCCACTCGCCCTTGGCAGCCAACAGGGTCCCCAGGTTTGCCCATCTTCCCCATCTTCTCCGATCGATTAGGTTCAAGATGCACTCCGTACCTCGACCTTGTTCTCGCTTCACTTGCGCTGGTCACTTTGGCAATCAATTCACATCAGTACTATCAAATGTTCTCTTCCCACTTGGAGCCTCGCGACCTCGACCAACTTGAGTAGTCATGTGGCACTGTCAGCAAGCAAGACATAGACCCAAGCTTTCTCTGTGCTCGCGCCCATTCATCATGACCAGGCGCCATCCCTTACAAGTATTCCCGTATGAGGATGCGCCGACCAGGCGGCTCACGCAAACACCAAACAGTCTGAGTCGGCCCGCACCTCGGCTTACCCTATAGTCGCCATCCGGTCCTTGGTTTCAAGCCTCTGTACATCGCCAAACGGTCTTGGCATCACTTGCTGGCCTCGATCGAAGCTTCTTGGGCGGAACACGTGCCTGGCAGACGATTTTTGTGATATTCTTGTACAATCTGATATACGTTGGAGGTGGACCACTGGTTAAGCTGAGGCTATTCTCATCCAGCACAGCCCCTCAGCGGCCCCAGGCAGTTTAGCCTAACTGGTACCTGGCAGCAAACGGCCGCCCAGACAAACGAACGAACGACGACTACCCAAACTTATCGTTTCCCTGACCAAACGGCTAAACCTGACGCTGTCACTCTCCCAACGCCTCTTTCCCATCATGCATCACATCGCACAAGATATCGTCCTTGATATTCCATCCTAGCTTCTCGCACCCTCTTCACGCTTCGGCATCGCCTGTTCCTTGACGTCAGCCGACATTGCCCGCCTGGCCCGACCCAGACACGCTGCTGCACCGCCATTGGCCGCCATGACGTCAGGTGGACAACGCCTCTCCCCAGCTTGGCCAGGCAGAGGCAAAGACGGGACGGCTCGCACAGCAGGGGGACAATAGCGACAGCAGGGACCGAGCACAAAGCACACCAGCGAAAACCCTGGACCTTGCCTTGCACCGCCCACCGCCTGATGCGCCCTGCACACCTGGGCTGTTGACCTGATTCTGGGCTGCCTCCTCATGCATGCGCGCGCCTGCGATCGCCCCCTTTCGGAATAATAATTCGAGACGAGGCAAAAAAAAAAAAAAAGAAGCACAAAGAAAATCTTTCGGAGGGGCAAGGCTGGCGTATATCTACCAGCTGCTCTCCCTCCCGCCCGCAGATCGCCCCTCGTTCCTGGTCCTGATCAGCCAACCAACCAACCTATAAAATACCAAGCAGCAAAAAAACGCACGCACAACAACAGCTACTCTACATCGCCAACCTCAACATATTTATTCCGCCATGGCGTACTCGTCTCGCCGTCGCGACGACCACTACCCACAGGACGACTTTTACGGTCCCAACCCGTCCTACTGGCAAGACGCTGCTGGTGGGCCTCCCCCACGCCGCAGCAAGTCAGAACGCCAACCCGCCCGGGCCATGCCAGATGATAGAGGCGCATCCCGCCGGCACCGCGACGACGACGCGGCCCGTGGCTACTCTCACAGACAGGGCGACGGGCGCGGCGCCCCGCCGCCATACCGCTCCGACGACCGGCGGAGTGGGGACCCGCGCCGCGATCCTAGAGACTCGAGAGACCACAGAGACCACAGAGACTCAAGAGATCACAGAGACTCGAGAGACCACAGAGACCCAAGGGACACCAGAGACCATAGGGGCTCGAGAGACCCAAGAGACTCGCGCGACAACAGAAACACAAAAGATGTGAGGGATACACGTGCCGCGCGCCACGAACGTGACTACCCGACCCGTGGTGAGCGTCACGCCGATGACACCCACCGCCACCAGCGCAGCAAGACGGCAGAGGACCCTGGAAGATACAGCCGACCGTCCCAGGATCACAGGAGCAGGGACTACCACGCCCGCGATGACCGAGACCGAGACCGGCGCGGGGGTTATGATGACAGTGGCCGCGATCGCCACGGTGGCCAGAGCTCACGCTCGCACGGCCAGGACAAGTATTCCTCCGGCAAAGTCGTTGCCGCTCCTGATCCTCCCCGCGGCCGCGACAAGAACCCGAGCAGCGGCGGTGCCGCCGCGCGGGGTTTTGGCGCCAAAGTTCGCAGCTCCACCACGCCCGTAGTGAAGACGGCGTCCAACTGGTTCAGCAACCCCCTCGTGCAGGCCGGTGCACGCACCGCGCTGACCGCCGGCGCCACGGCGGCGATGAACAACCGCGGGGCCCAGGGCGACTGGCTCGGCTCCAAGGGTGTCAAAGTCGCCACGGCCGCCCTCAGCGCCGCCTTCATGAACGGCGCCATGAGCGGCGGGACCAAGAAGGATGATCGGGATCGGGACCGTGGGCGGAGCAGCAGCCGAGACCGCGGCCGCGATCGCAGCAGGGGTCGCAGTCAGGACAAGGGCGGGCGCAGCAAGAGCGAGGGCCGCGGAGGAGATATCAGCAGCAAGTTGATGCAGATGGGCATGGATTACATGTCGAAGAGGGCGACACAGGGGAGATGAGCACAGAATGAGCGGGATGTAATGATGATGATGACGACAAAACATTTATGGGTTATGGGATAAGGAGGATATGGGATACTGGCATGGGCAAGGAACAGTTTGGCTTATTTGACATAGCGACAGGAAAGATGGACATGCTTTCGCGGTGCTCTAGAAAGATCTCCAAATCTATAAAATTGCGAAGAAAATATTACATGACCAAAGTTCCACACCAGTGACTTTCATCCTGTGACTGCTTATGTGGGAAGAATTTGGAACTATTTTGACTTTTTACACGATAGGCTTGACATGATATTAAGAGCAACCAAAACTCCCGAAACAGAATCTCGTTCGCATCTCAACGCTCACTGTATGCTACCTGCCAAAACCACTCGGGCGCTTGCTCTCATCTCAACTCCCCTCACGTCCTAGCCACACATCTAGACGCCATCCCACGGCCTGCACAGGCTCGCCGCGCAATACCCGTTACAGCACAACCTCGGCCCCCGGCCTCCCCCATCGCACCGCGCGTAGTTGTCCACGCACACGCCCTCGCAGCTGATCGCGCGCACCGCCGTCGGCGGCTCGATGCGCACCTGCCCCGTGTGTCCGTCCTCGCCGATGACAAACACGTGCTCCGGCGGTGGACCCTGGCCGCCAAAGTCGAGCGCGCACAGCGCGGCGGCGTTGTAGTCGGGCGCGGCGACGCGGGCGACGGCGGAGGTGAGGTCCGGCGAGGGGTGGGGGATGCCGTTGGCGAGGACGGAGAGGTTGTAGAGAGGCTGGAGGGAGGAGGAGAGGAAGGTGAGGTGTGCGGTCTGAGGGGGGTGGCTGGGGGCGGCGGAGGCGAGGAGCGGGAGGATGGCGAGGGCGGTGGACTTCATCTTGACCGACGTTGGTCTTTATTGTGTGTATGTGTGTATGTGTGTATGATGAGTTTTGGTTTCAAGACTCTTCGGAGGAAATGTTCCGGGACATTGTGTTGATCGACGGTCGTCGGATCCGCCAGGCTGTTTATATATGCACCAACGAACAGCAGTCAGACATGACGACAAACCCAATCGACCTTGACAGCGGCAAAGACGGCTGATGTCGAAGAGTGTTGCCTTTGGGGAGGTCGCACTGATGACTTCATCAGGGTCGCATCGCGGACTAGCCAACCCAACCAACCCGTCGGGGGTGCCGATCGCCAAGAGATTGGGCAGCCACGATGATGGAAGAATCGGCAGCGTTGAAACCTGTTTTCTTTTACCTTCCTTTCCTTGTGAACGAAAACACCAGGTTTCCCTGCAATTGAAGGTGCTATCCTGACGTCGTGATGAGCTTCACGTTGGGAGGCAAAGGGGGTCGCTTTCCGTGCTTTCGGACCCTACTCGGTCAGTTATCCTCAAAAGCTTACTTGTCCCAGGCGGGTTCGACAGCATCTGAGGTGTCAGCGTTCGGGTGATGGGCGCAAAGACCACTGTGGTTTGTGATTCAATGCTTGGCGCGAGGCATCTGCCAGGCTGGCCCCCTCCGGACGTGTCGATTTCTCGGGGGGAGTGGTAACGAGGTTGCAAACCTGTTGCTCAATGCGTGGCACAGAGCCAAGGTTAGTAGTCAAAGCCCTCCCGCATATTGCGTTTCCGTGAGTCCGCGCATGCCCGTCAATCACTGATGCCATGTCAGCTACCATCTTGAGACATGGTCCAGCAACTCCCTTTGCTCTTTATAGGCCCATCGCTGCATTCACCAGCGCCGCAGCTCGTAGTGCCCCCCGGCTTGCAGTAGCACCCAGCTTGTCAGTCACTGTGCCAGTGGCCATGTAAATCGTGGTTGGTGATACCGCCACTGCACGCATTGGCCCTGTGAACAAAAGAATATAAGTGTTTTAAGGCTCCTATCACCTTGTAATATACACACGCTCTGTCCCCGACGCGAAAAATGACGATTGATCAAATGGGTTTCTTCTTTTCATCCACAGCCTCCCGCGCCGTTTACTTCCTCTCCGCCTCCAGCTCGCGCTCCGCTTGCTGGTAGTACTTGGCCGTGTCGACGCCGTGCTGGTCGTGGTTGACAAAGTTGAACCACGGCACCGTGGCCATGAACAGGGCCGAGTACCGGCTCTGGCGCGCGGCCACGCCCTGCAGGTACGGGCTCAGTTTCGACTCGCCGTACAGCGGCTGCCCGGCCTTGACCCGGTCGACCATCTCGCGCATGTCCATCTCAATCTCCCGTGAGTTCTCGGTGGCGCCGTAGAATCGCACTGCCAAAAAATGGGTTAGCCTTTTTCTTGTCGTCTCGGATATCGTCGTCGAAAGCTGGTCATCTGTTCGTCACGTACGGGCGGAGCGCTGGTAAAAATAGAGAAACCCGCCGGCGAGACCGACGAAGCCGGCTAGGCGCATGGCCTTGGCGAAGCCGCCGCGACCGACGTGTGAGGGCGCAAACTTCTCCAGTGTGTAGAGAGCGGCCGGGGCGAACGCGGCGGCAAGACCGCCGGCAATGTAGTCCTCCCTGCGGGCATAGCCGACAACGCGCTTAAAGTGACTGCGGTAGCGAGGTAGTGTCAGTAAAGAATCAATTGGCTCCGCGGAACCTCTCTCGTCTAGCAAGGTCGCAATCGTCGGGATCGGGGTACATACGGGTCGTTGTCGATGAGCTACGGGACCGGGTCAGCAAATTTCATCAATTGACGGCATTGAAGCACCTGAAACGTACCGGAAAGTCCGTCTGGACAATCTTGCTCGTGCCGACGTATGAGGCCGGCGCCTGCTTGGTCGTAGTCTCCGACATTGTGTGTGGTGATGCCCAAGACTCTTGCTCAGATTGTCCTGCAGCCAATGAGTGCCATGATGAAGCTCAGCAAAGATGTGCCTCAGGAATGAAGCACGTGACCTGGCGCCTCAAGTTGCACGTGACTCTGTTCGTGTAAATGGATGCCCCGCCATCGCGTCTCCTAACGCGTCCGTTGTATAAGCCGCTGCCACCAGAGAGTCATCTTGGGCGCGGGTGACAAAAAATGCCGGCGGCGACGAAACCTGCGACCAAGCCGGCTGGTAGAAGTCAGCATGATGAATTGGACAATTATGACGTTGACGACTTCTCCGACGACCCGTTCGCAACACCCAGCCCGCCCTCCAAAAACAAGCGTAAAAGTGAGGCTGCTGGGCTAGGCATTGATGAGGAAGTGGATGTAAAAAAGAAAGCCAGACAGCCAACTGTAAAGCTTGACGAAGAAAGGTGTGTTATGATATGGTTTGGCGATACTTGATTGTCTTTCGCTCGTTTGGCTGACAAGTGGTACACTAGACTTTTGAGTGATGCTGGCATTCCAACGTTGCGACGGCGGGCTCAGGGTCTGAAGTTCAAAGGCAAGGGGCACGAGGTATGCTATCCAGTTTGTGTGTTCTTTGTTGAACAAAATCTATTAACGCGTTGAGTCAAGTTTTCCGACATGACGCGGCTTCTTTCATTCTACCAGCGCTGGCTCGACGACCTGTACCCCAAAGCCCGATTCCTCGACGCCCTGGCCATGGTTGAAAAAGCCGGACACAAGAAGCGCCTCGTGGACGCGCGCAAAGCATGGCGCGAGGAAAACGATCCGAATCGCCAGGAAAACAAGGAAGACGATCCGTTTGACCTGGAGGACCGTCCCGACACCACAGCCGTCAGCCTGCCCCAGCGTCCAAGCGCCAGCCGCCTGATCCAAGGCCTCGACGGAGACCAGCCGCCACGACCCAGGACGCCGACGCCGCGCGACCACCCGGACGACTTCGATGAGGAGGATCTGTACGACGTGACGCCGCGGGCGGCGCGCGGGCGGCGACCGGGTCTCACGGCGATGCAGCCGGACGCGCCTGACAATGACGACCTGGATGCGCTGATGGCCGAGGCGGAGGGCCACGACAGCAGGCCGCCGGCGGCCAGGACGACGACAACGGTGCAGCGGCGGCTGCGGGAGGAGGGCGACGGGGATGACTTGGACGACTTGATCGCGGAGGCGGAGGAGCAGGACGCTCGGCCAAAGAGCATTTTCGGCAACCCCACCGCGAGTAAGCCGGCTGAGATGGACTGGGATGATGACGAGGCGGCTCTGCGAGAGATGGAGGGGTTCTGAGCGGATTGGGAATCATGCACTGGCGTTTGGGTGTTTTGTTTATGAATAGCATATGGCAATGTTACGATGATCATGCTGGTGCCTTGCTTGCCTGTGTACATAGAAGCGCCACAGCGCGAGCTGTCTTGTTCTTTGCTGTTGTTTATGTACTATCTGCAGTGTATTCCTTCTTTTCTCGGTTCTTTGTCGTCACACGTGCAATGCCGCCTCTACAACTTCGACCTCGGCACATCCAGCCAGAACGCATCGCCCTCCGCATACACCGTCCCGTTGCCGTCCTCCACGACCGCGCGCAGCCACGCCTTGCGCCCCTCCGTGCGGCGCCGCACCCACGACCTGCACACGTACACGCCCGGCGTCGCCAGCGGCCTCCTGTACCTTACCGTCAGCTCCAGCGTGAACGCGCTATCCCCCTCCGTGCTGAAGAGCTCCGCCACGGAGCCCGTAGCAGCGTCGAGGATGGCGGCGGTGACGCCGCCGTGGGCCACGTCGGGGTGGCCGTTGACGCCGCTGCCGAGCGCAAACAGGCACAGCAGCTCGCCCGCCAGCCGGTCCTCGTCGTCGTCGGGCGGGAGCGCGCGGTACAGGGCGTGCCAGGCGCGGATGGTGTCGGGCGTGTTGAGGGTGCTGGCGAGGAAGGAGTCCTCGTTGGTGAGGGCGCGGTTGCGCGAGCGCCAGGCGGAGGAGACGGGCTGCAGGCTGCGGTCAGCGAGCAGCTGGCGGCACCACAGGGGCGAGGTGCGGGCGCCGAATTCGGATTGGGCGGCGGCGGAGATGGGCGCGGTGGTGATCTTGGGGGTCCGCCGGAACACCATGGTTGCGGTGGGCGGTCGGGTTTCTGGGGTCGGTGGATACTGCTATCTGTGCCTCCCGTGTGAGAGAATGGCGCGGATGGCAACCCACGGCCTCTTAAGATTGGAGGAAGATGATGCAGGTTGAGTTGGTTGACGGTTGATGAACACAGAGTGATGAGTCAGCGCCTTGGACCGCTGTATCTTGACCGCTACAGTGGTCAGAGATAACCTGTCCCAGCTCCACTAGGTTGACCTGTCCGAGCTACATACCTACTGTAGGCTTTATTAGCCCGCATTTTACCTACCGGGGGGGTTTTACCTATACATAGGTACCTATGTATGTAGGTATAACAGGTACTATCCGTACTAACCCTCCTCCTATCCCAAACACCGAATCCTAACCACTAATCCTAACCACCCTAACCACCCTAACCACCCTAACCACCCTAACCACCCTAACCTAACCACTAAAGAATCGATCCAACTTGGTCCCAGGTCTTGAAGGAGGGCGTGGCTGCCGGCGAGGGAGTATTCGCTGGCGCTGGCGAATGGCCCTGGGTTTTGGAACCCGTCAAACGAGCCCGATGCTAGCTTTCCGATAAATGGCTCTCCCGTATCGGACAGCGACGAGATGGAACCGATACTTGGCAAAGTCAGCGTTGCTAGCTCGGCATGCACTCTGGCCCATTGCTTCATTATGTGCTTTTGTGTGTGCTCCTACGTCTCTTAACATCTCTTCGTTGTAGCTAGGAGAAGGGACTTACCGGGAGCACTGTCATGTCAGACTCGACATCTATTTGGGTAATGGCGTAAAAGCCTTCGATGAGCATGACGGGGCGCCAACTGCCGCCGCTCCCGGCGACCCGACAGGCTCATACACATAGACTCTCCGAATGCTGATGGCGGGGAGCCTTGACTGTATGTGTTTCTCATTGTCGCGAGCTCGCATTGCGTAGAGTATTTCATGTCCTCGTCGCTCAAGGTCGGCGGCGCGTCTGGGTGTCGCGGCAGGCGGACGCGGGCAGTGACCAGGCGACCGTCTGAGGCGATGATTTCGAAACAAATCCAGTACTAGCCTGCAGAAAACGGCGTGCTTATGGATACATTCTGTCCCATGACCTGCTTTGCGTGTGAGAGCAGGGCTGGCTTGTTGATGGCATCCAGTGCGGCTTCGAGAGGCGCGCCTTCATGCCATTGTAGTCCCAGCCGTCAAAGGATAGCCATCTAGCACTGGGAAATTTTGGATTATTCCCAGCGGACGACATAATTAGTGGATTTCTAGTTGAAGCGTGTTCCTGTTTTGTGAACTTTTACTCTTCCATATTAAGAGGCAGTAAAAGTGAAAAATGGACACGGCCTTGGCGGGGAGTCACAAAGCTAGGGCTTTCCAAGCCAGCAGACTGCTGGACATGCCTGTGCGAAAAGTTAACCGTTGGGCTATGCATAATGCAGGGGTACTTGTCTACATAATAAGTGCGCACATATAGGACAAGAATGCTGATGTATTATTTAGCTACAGTGGGTGGCAACATGTATTTGTCCCCTCTTAGGTATCTCACCTCTCTGTGGCAGCTTAGGTATGTTAGATATTTTAGATATTCTAGGTATTTTATGTATCTTCGGTATCTCTTATATCTTAGATATTTCACATATTCAAAGCATTTTACATATCTTTAGTATTTCACATGTCTCACATATCTCAACTGTCATAGGAATAGGTCAGATACCTGGAGGGGACCAATACATGTTGCCAATCACTGTAGCTGCGTCCTTGACCTTGCTATTGTCTTGGAATCCTCTTAATCATTATTCTATCCGCTTCTCTTATGCATCCTCGAAGTAGGTATAATTTTGCCATCTTATTCAGTCTACTCAAGACCTACAAAGTCATACCAAGGCGTAGTTTTATGAATGATTCTCTTGCCTTACGAATTCAAGCAGTCAACGATGAACTGATGACCCTGGTCGAAACATGGACGAGTGCTCTGGCCAGCCGCCTGCTTGGAGGACTCGCAACTGCTGAAGAAGTCGTCCGACTTTTGGATGCAGGCCGAGGTGAACTCGAAGCCGCGGTCGTTGGCTCGACGAAGGAGCGCCACGGACAACTGTTTGAATTGTCAGACACATCAACTAAAACTAATGGATGGTCAAAGACGCACGCCGTTGCTCGCAGAAGCAGCAGCGAGACCAGCGCTGCCCAGCGAGAGGATTAGAGTAATGGAAGAGAGCTGCATCTTGCCAGAAGATTGAATGAAAGTCGTCAAGACGAGGTTGGGCTGGGTGGGTAGCTTGGTTGGATAGATGTTGAGATGGTTGCGATGGTTTGTTAGATTTAGGTCAACGTGGTATAGTCTGCTTATTATATACATGGCGGATGCATCTGCGGAAGAATTTGTACAGACGACATCGTCATTTGGCATTCAAGGCTTGGAAGGGTCAGACTGAGTGAAACGACGAGATGAGGCCAAGATCCATGACATGGTCATTGTGCGGCGCCTTGCCATGAATGGGTTGAGTCAAGCTCGTAGCGGACCGAGGGCACATGCATGAGGCTACTCGTGTGCAGGATGGCATAGGACGATAGATCTCTAGTCTTTTTTGGTGGTCCCTGGACGGGGGACTTATAGTCCGTGTTAGAAGATTGCCTTGTTAGAACAGCTGCCGGGGTCTCTTACACCGGCAAACTAGGTGAGCATTTTTATGGTCACCTGGCTGCATAAAATGGTCGGTGAATAAGGAGTACCTTGATGCCATGCCGCCAAGGTCCTCTGCAACCGAGTTACGGAATTGTTAGAAAACCTCGGCGGCGAGGATTTCCTTTTACGCTTCAAGTATTGCATACAAATTCGGCAATTATCAAGGAATTTTCTACCTTCTGTTGCAACCTCTTTGGGGCAGACTAATCGCACCCGGTAGTAGGTCATTAACATAACCGTCTCTCTGACACTAACCGGGTGAAACCTTCCTCGCCAAGAACGTCACGATACCCCCCCCCCCCAAAAAAATACTGAGAAAATAAAAACACTCATAGCAATTTCGAAATAGAAGGACGAATGCTGTGTATATAGCGACATGTTACATTAAGCTGCGCTGCCAGGGTACAGGATACCAAGTACTCACAATACTGGCGGTTACTTGTGGCGGGTTGCTGATCGAGGTCCTGTTTTTCTGCACTTGGCAACGTTGTATCCGTTCCATCACCAACCAATGTAACTTGACCATCATTTTCCCGAGATGGAAGGTCTTTGGCCGTATTACTTCCGAGATGAAGCGGGGAATCCCTGCTTTTCTTGTTTGATTCCACCAGATGCATCGCACCCATACAGCCAGCAAGGAATGTCGGCAGGCTGTTTGTTCTCCTCCAATCGGGACTGCTCTTGTCGGATCGATTACCTATTGATTTATGTTATTGTCGGCAATTGATAATGCGGAGAAGAAAGAGGAGGTGATCTTGAGCTCCTCCCCCGCCCGTGTATCTGGGCGACTGCCAGCTTCGTGGACGAGGGAATCAGCATCCAGTCAAGAAACTATTCGCCGTCTTCATCACCATGCGAACACAAACGCAGATTCTTCTCGCTGCTGGTGTAGCTGCCACCACCCAACCCATCGATGTTCCATTGACCGCATCAAATGCAAATTCGGCCCCCGGCCCGTCCTTCATCAGCTATTCCATTGAGCTGTCGTCGTTTCCCGACTTTGCTGGTGCGCCCCTTTCCGATAGCACAGCACAGCTCAGACCTGACTAACTCTGAATCTTCCCGCAGGCAACACATCCAACCCAAACAGCTTCACCGACAACGTCCTGACCAATATTGGCAACATCATTGGTAGCAAGCCTTATATCCGCGTTGGCGGCAACACCCAAGACTACGCGCTGTTCAATGCCTCGCTCGCCACCCAGATCAACGGCACCTACGACCCCGAGCGGTCCAACGATTACCCGACCACCATCTACATCGGCCCGTCCTTTTTTGAGTCGTACCGGACGCTTCCCGACGTCCGCTTTTCTCACGGCTTCAACCTGGCCAAGAGCGCCGTCTCGGCCGAGGGCTGGCAAACGCTTGTCGACACGGCACCGCTGGCGTGCCGGGCGCTGGGCCGCGACCGCTTCTACGCGTACGAGTATGGCAACGAGCCCAACAACTTCAACCTCGGCGGTCGGTGGGCGCCGCGCAGCACGAGCTGGGGCCCCGAAGACTACGTGCACGAGTGGTTGAACGGCACCGCCGAGATCCGCCGCCAGATGCGCGCGCACTGCCCGGAGCTGGGAGCCGAGTATCTCAACTTCATGGCGCCGTCGTACGATGACAGGGTGTCGTCGCTCAAGGCGGTGGATGTCTGGAACCTGGGAATGAACAAGGACGACAACATCAACACCTTTTCGGTGCACAAGTGGGTGTATCTTGACTTGGTGGATGCTCGCTCTCCTCGGCTGACTTGATAGCTATATTGACGGCGCAACGTCCCCGGGCGTGACTCTGCAGCACACGCTGATGAACCACACCCGGACCACGCGCGACGTGGACGAGCAGCTCCGCCAGTACCGCAAGATCATGGCCACGGGCAAGGGCAATGCACCCCTCATCTTCGGCGAGACCAACTCACTCTACTTCCAGGGCAAGCCCGGCCTGTCCAACTCGTTTGGCGCCGCGCTCTGGGGGCTCGACTACAACATGTACTCTGCCGCCGCAGGCTACCAGCGCGTGCATATGCACCAAGGCACCAACTACCGCGTGAGGCCCCATTTCATCCGAGCCAATACCTCGCCGCTGACACACACACTCGCAGTATCAGAGCTGGCAGCCGATCGACACGCCCAAGGCGGTCAAGGGTACCAAGGCGCCGTACTACGGCAACATCGCCGCCGCCAGCGCGCTCGGCAACCTGACGCGCGGCGACGTCAGCGTCGCTTCGCTGCCGCTCGCGTCCGACGACGAGGCGGCGTACTCCATCTACGAGGGGGGCCATCTGCGACGCGTGCTGGCCATCAACATGCGCGGCTACAACACCACCCAGGACGGCGCGGGCGTCGAGCCGCTCCCCGGTCCGCCGCCGGCACGTCTGCACCGGTCGTACACGTTCCATGTCGGGGATCTGCGGGCGCTGGTCGGGGTACGCCGCCTGATGGCCAACGGCAGCGACGCCATCACGGGCATCACCTTTGACGGCTGGAGCTACAATTACGAGCTGGACAAGGGCAGGCCGGTCAGGCAGCGGAACGTAACAACGGGCGAGAGACTCGCGGTGCGCGGGGGCGTGGTGACGCTGCAGGTTCCGGATTCTTCCGCGGCGATACTGGATATTGAATCTTGACTTTCGCTGCTTGCGGTAATAATGCCAGCTCAGTAGTTGAAGAGTTGTGTGCGCCGTGCAGCTTATAGCATTTTCTCTTGTAACATGGCGATAGCTATGATCCTACCGCGGATTGATCCACCGATCCCGATCGTGAGGTCTTGGCAGGGTCGATCTGGCCGTTGCGGCCCCAGCTTATCGCGGCGAACATTCTTGGCGATCTTGCTTGCATCCGTATCTCTCTCCGTCTCTTTTCCTTCTTTCAATTCACTTATAACGCCGAAGAATCAGCTCGTTTCGGCTCACTTGGACGGAGCGGCCAGTAGAGTCTGCTCATAGCCACGGCCAGCTTTGACCGGTCATCCTGAAGCGCCGTTCAAGACCGCAAGAGATGGCTGAATAGTCGATCGAATCCATTGTTCAGCAACTCTCAACGAGCCATTCTTCACTTTGCTCAACCGAGAGTGTCGCATCGAACTGAAGAGGGATCACCCAAGTTACTACCTACCATTGCACCCCCGGCCATGGCCCCGCGGTGACGCAGCAAGCGGAGCCGGTGGTGGGCATAATGGGTGATATTGGTGGAGAGTATGAGTATTGGAAGCATTGAGGAGGTGCAAGGAGTGATTCGACATTGAATGTTACTGGCCCATTGCTGTCTGAGCTGCTACAACTTGGTCCGACCCCCCGGCGCAGTTACCTAGTCGCGGCCGGCTTCCTTTGACACTGCGGCACGGCCTGGTAGGTGCACAAAGGCTCGTTTCGGGAACCTGCTAACTACTGCGGCATGATGTAATAATCAGGATACATTGCCGCCTGGCGGCGGTTGGATTTGATTGTCGCCTCAACCACGAGATGTAAACAAAGGGCGAGGCGGACAGCAGCCGGTCGTCCGATCCTCACCTGGATGAAACCGAGGTGGATCGCGGGCTGGCGGCGGTACCAACAACCCAGGTTGACTGGTGCTCCCTGATCAACAACCACAAAGGTAGCTGCACCTGTCACCGACGGTCTCTTTTAACTCACCTATTATTTACAGAAGAATTCATGGATGAAAACTAGCATAACAACAGCAGGGAAATAACCAACGCATCGAGGGAGGCCGGAGCACCACGCCGAGTCCGCTCGAACTCATTGGCACCTCTTTGAGTCTAGCCATAACTCTGGCCCCCCTCATCACAGCTCCCATGGCTAGCTTCGCTAATCAACTGACGAGGCGGCCCAAGTTGTAGAACTCGATTCAGCTTTTGTGATATCTGAAGAGAGGCCTTGTTTTTGGAGACGTGATACGCGCCCTCTGTGCACGGCGTCCCGAAGCTCTGTGATTCGCCCTGGCCGGCCAGCCCGAGCGCTCTACCAGGACTCGGCCTGCTGGTCCATCATCGAACCAAGAAGAGCTGCATCCAGGGGTGGGGGATACGGCTAACTCGGCATCGCGGGACCCGCAGCACAGCCATCACGCCGGGCCAGGTACAACGACTTCTCATACAAACTTCCCTATCGACATTGTAACTAGGCGGCTGCCCATTGTGACAATCGCTATACTTGGAACGAAAGCCACAAAGCAAAAAGATTCTGGGAGACAATTGGCGACCCGCTACTCGTGGCTCAGCTCCAGGAACTGACTTCTCATCCGCATACGACGACACCCCCTCCCCCGCTTTCTATTCCGGACTCTTGTTGCGTAATAAAGGACGCGACAGAGAGAAGGACCCTGGCAGAGCTGGATCCAGGGACCCTTTTGGACCACTTCCTCGAGGTGAGGGGTAAAACAGAAGAGGCATGCGTAGACTCTTGGTTGGTCCATAGCTCGGCCTAGCGTAGAAGAAGTCATGAATAAAAGGCGCCTGCCCTGCTCATGAGGGCCAGCTACCTTCTCTTCTCTTTCTCCCCTCTCTCAACTGCAATCTCACGTCCAATTCTTACCAATCCCCATCTCTACACAACATCCATTCACAATGTTCGGTTTCGGTAAGAGCTCACCTACACCGGAGGGTCCATGAACGGCACAGGCTTCCTCTTGCGATAGCAAGGTGTGGACAACTCGAGCAACCGGAAAAGGAGCCGACTCTGACTTCGTGAAACAGGCGACGCCAAGGAAAACTACGACCAGCTCCAGGAGGGCCGCCACGAGTCCAAGTTCTCTCACGAGCTGCTCGCCGGTGGTGCCTCCTTTGCCGCCTTCAAGGCCTTTGAGGACCACCAGCGCTCCGAGGGTATGGATCTCTTTTCTCTTTCTTCTCTTCTCTCTCTCTTCTCTTCTCTCTCTCTTCTCTCTTCTCTCTTCTCTCTTCTCTCTTCTCTCTTCTCTCTCTCTTCTCTTCTATTCTCTTCCTCCTCACTAACAATCATATTCGACAGGCAAGCCCGTCTCGCACGCGTTCGCCAAGGAGCTCCTCGCGGGCTTCGCCGGCGCCGAGGTCGACAAGCTCATGGAGACCAAGGGCGCCGACTGGATCGACCGCGAGCGCGCCCAGCACGAGGCCAAGCAGCGCGCCGAGCAAATGTACGACCAGCACTACGGCGGCCAGGACGAGTACAACCCGGACTACCAGGCGCCCGAGCACTTCCGCTACTAATCTTGCTGGGCGCGTTGGGAAGGGGCTGTGGAAAGTTGAGCTTGACAGCTTCGAAAGCGACAACAAAAGACAGACAAAATAATAAATAAAATGTAAAACTTGATCAATCATAAAGAGAATGCGTCATGTCTTCAACTCAAATGTTAAGCACCCGGACAAGTAAAAGTAAAATGATCAATCATGAAGACGAGTTCTTGCCAAGCTGACCGTTTTAACGTTTAACATGTACGTACAGATGCGAGTTACCGAGACGGGAAATTCCGCAACCACAAACCCATCATCAATGAGTTAACAAACAGACTCAGCATCACACGCACAGCATATTCGCAACTCAGTTAACAAGAAATCACACACACAGCATAGTTGGAACTTGATATCAAGAAAACTGCACGCTTTCGGCGTACAGGGTAAATGAAATTCGTCTGAATCAGAATCAATCATATCGCTGCCTCGTTTTAGTCAGAGGTTCTAGTTTCCCAATTGCGCCTTTGCCCCTTCCCGCCATGTATAAAAACAAGATCATAGAAAAAAAAAGTCCAAATGGTTCAAGCCAAGTGGTAGCGTCTTGCTACCCTTTGCATCCCTCTCCCCCTACGTGCCACCTTTAGTACATATCTCGAGATTGGTTCCTGTTGAGAGGCAGACGCCAGGTCGTCACCTGTCGTGCTGCCGTCCTCGTTCTTGATCCGCCGTGACTCCTTCTCTAGGGCCCACAACAGTGTCAACAATACTTCCTTGGAAGGCAGATCTACGCCGCTTAGACACCGAGTCAGCTCACAAGCTTCGTCGCGCGTACCAGAGGACTCGCGCTGCAAGTTCACGACCTGGTCGTCGCCTCTCTCGGATACCAACCGCAATGCCACCATCGTCGCATCCATCAGAGGACGCGCCAGACTGGGGCTGCTGGAAAGAATCTTACGAAGAGATTTGAGTCTCAGGGTCGTGGACCTGGGCGTCGAGACCTTGGTCCGCAGCGGCATAGTTGCTCGCTGCCATAATGTCGGAGACGACGTGGCCTGCTTCGTCGCTGAGGAAGTCGTTGATGTCGAAAAGTCCATCCGCGAAGCCGGGGGCAGAGTCACCAACCAGATAATCGTCGTCAAAAGCTGTGGATTCGGGAGAAGCGAGAAGTTCGCTTTCAAGGACATAGCGATCTGTATCAGCGGCCGCTGGCATGCTGAAGCCACTGCCGATGCCGAAAGGAGCAGCATCCTGAGCTGTAGAGTCCAGGCCAAAAGAGGCGACATCAGAGTCTGCGAGAGTTGAAACGACTTGGGCACCTCCGCCGACATATGACACTGCAGGTCGGACAACATCGCGGCAGGATGTTGTGTCATGTCGGGAGAGGTGCTTTCAGTCTGTGCCATCAGCTCGGGCTCCGTGTCGGGCTCCTTCTTAGGGCCAAGCTCGGGAGAGAGAGCGACAGGGTCGACGGTGGGGTTGGCGTCCATGAGGATTTCCTTCATGAGATCATCGGCCGACTTGGCGTCGGCGTTGTGACCATCTTGTGAATTGAAAAGCGTAGGAGAAAGAGAAATCTGGTTGTCACGAAGGGAGTCTAGTGACGTAGATGTGCGGGTGACAACACCGGAATCGCGGCGAATTTGATCAAGTTGCTCGGCGAGTACCAGGTTGGCTTTTTGGGCGTTGAGAAGAAGTGCCTCGAGCTCCTGGTTGCGCTTCTCGAGTGCTTCAACTTCGAGCCTCTTGCGTTCACGGGAGGACTGGGCGGCTCGGCGATTACGGAGAACTCGCTCGACGCGGCGCTGCTCCTTTTCGTCATCCGTCTTGGCTCGCTTGCGTGGGGGCAGGTTGGTCTTGGGCTCAGGAAGGACTTGACCCCAGGACTTGCGCTTCTTCGTTGGCCTCTTGTCGTCTGTGGTTTCTTGCTCGTCTTCTTCGGCGACGGGTGATAAGGCATCCGACTTGTCAATGTATGATTGTGGGCTCATCATCTCCATAGGATTTAATGTCGTGTGCTTGTCATCGAGGTTGCTCCCGTCAAAGAGCGATGTGTAGTTGTCGCCAGGGGCCGAGAGTAACGACTCGGCGGGCGAGACTAGTTGGAAGTCTTGAGTGGCCATTGTTGTGATGTTGTGCTGAGGGTGTTGGTTGTTTGCTTGGATTTGAAAAACAAGAGGCAGGTGCAATTCGATGCAGTGACCACTTTTTGAAAGATGGAGCAAGAGGTTGTATCGGGATGAAAGCACAAGGCAGAGGAGAAAGTTGATTGTCAGATGTGGCTGCCTACTGGCGGTGCATATCAGGCAGTCACAATAAAGAGTGACTCAACTGAGGGCTAGGCAATATTCGGCGGTGGTTACTCAGTGGTGGGATGATGAGGGTGCAGTGGGACGCGTGGAGGACAAGTGTTCGAAGGTCATTGCCTCTTGAGCGCCCCGTAAAATTTAAGAAAGCGAGCCCGTGATCGAGGGATGGGAAGTTGGGTGAGGCAAACTGGAGGTGGATGCGGCGCCTCTTTATCATTGAGGACACGGTGGTTGTTTCCAAGGGCGGATACCTTGGTGCCTGAGGCAGAAAGGGGCTCCAAGGCAGTCAACCCACCCACCCAATGCCGCCTGGGCTGAATCCACAGGGAAGTGGCCTGCCCTTCTTGGACTCCCCCCTCCTCCTTGACTCCCCTTGACTGCCCTTGACTCCTGCAAACGAACTTTCGAAAGGGGGCCATCAGGCGAGACACCACTTTGCGTTTGGCGCTACCACAACTTTTCACGATGCGACCAAGCACCAAGCACCAAGCTCCAAGCTCCCACAGCCTCCGGATCCTCCGTCCTTGCCCACAAGCCTCCATCCAGCAACCTCCGGCCCCGCCAGTAAGCACCAGCCTGCCTACGGTGTGGATGAGGCTCTCCAGCCTCGCCACTGAACAGACTGAACAGAGTTTCTCTCCGCCAAGTTATTATGCTTCGGCACCATCATGAGCATCAAGCATCAACAAGTCCTGCAAAGTGCCTTTGGCGCCATCAATGGCATGGAACCTACAAAAATCCCCCGCAGCCTCCCTAAAGTTGTCGCCATGAATAATAGAGCAAGGCATCAATGGGGCAGCCACAAGTGCCTACCTACCTGAAAGAGGCTGAATAAATCGACTCCAAGCGCCGAGCCTGTCTCTCGGTTCTTGGCCTTCCTCTTTTGGAAGGTAACCTGATCTCTGTTGGACACTCGATTAACCATGACAACTCTCGTTGCATCAAGTTTACAAGGTCCCTGACATTCCGAATTAAGCATTACGAATTCATGTGCGATGCAAGCAAACCACTTGCCCCAATAATAAGTTGATGGCATCGAAGCAACCCGAGGACGCATGCACCACTACCACTGCCACTGAGGGCTGAGCGCTTGGCAATCGGTCCTAGCGTCGTCCAAACTTTGTTCTGTGTGGCGAAGATCCATCCCCCTTGCCATGGCCCGTCTTGAGTCCAGACACCTCACCCCATGCCACATAAAAAGCAAGCTACAGCAAAGGGGCAGGGGCAAGCACCGTGGACCGTGCCAAAGCGCACTCGGTTTCCACACTCAGATGCTCAGCAATTCCGCTGTCTCGCTCTGCCGCATCACAACACATACCAGTATTGTCTCTGCTCGTCTATCGCCCAGGCTGCAGCTTCAGCTCCGCCCAGGCAGCCTCGCAAGTCTCGGCCCAGCTCAGCACTTATAATTCTTTGTTTGCCGGAATTCAACAAACAGGGGAGACTGTATTGTCAGGCTCGCTCAGAGCTCATTCAGGAAGTACTGAGTAACCTGCACTGGATCGCGACCATCCTAGCTAGGGCAAGAGAGCCGATCATCCTGCCCCCATCGCAAAGGCTAACCAGCCACTGCTCTAACGAATTCGCTAGCGAACCTCCCGCTGTGATGAGATAGTATTAGCTACACCCCAGGGCTACATTCAGGGCGAGCCAGGCAGAGCCAGGCACAAATCGCGTAGCAAGGACATGACTATCACATCCTACCCAGAGCAGAGCCTCGCTTATTATTGGCCCAGCTTTCAGAAGGAGTATCGGCTCTACCAGTCATATGTCCAGTCATATGTATCCACGGAGGAATAAAGTCTAAAGGCATCCACATCGTTCAGGATCCGGAACACACCAGACCAGAACACCGTACCTACCGGAAAATTGGTTCCAAGGCCAAAAGAGAGATTGCTAATAATACCACACATTACGAGTTTGGCCGTGTGTACGAATAAGCTTGCCACAAACATGCTCCATGGCGTATAGCGTGGGGTAGTCTTGAGATGCCCGCCAGCTCGCGCTCCATGCCATGGAGGGCCTCAGGTTTTAGTGTTTCGTTTCTGTTCCCAGAGGTTCCATTTTGTTAAGATGGCGACGAATGGAAAAGCCAGGCCTTGGGAACCACTGGCGCACAATTCGTAATGGCGTAATTTTGCCACTGAGGCTAATGGCGTATAGTTACGAAGTATCCGTACAGTCACTGTCGAGATCTGCTGGAAGATGATGCCATCCGGCGGCGAGCCCAGGCTCCCTTGCTTGGGCCTGACTTGTCAATACCCCCCTGAAACAGAAAAGAGAGGAAAACACCAATGTTTCGGATAGGGGTCGGCGCCGGCCCGCCCGCCACCATTCCTGCGGCCCTGTTTCAGACAGGCTTTGCCGCACTGCCCTATGCCTAGAACGCGCGTCTGGAATGGCCATCTCTGCTTCACCTTGACAAGGACAATGGCAAGGGATGAAGAACTGCTCATGCGGCTTGGCTACATGGACGCAGCATTGAATCAGTCGCAGCATCTCCCATCTCCTGCACCGTAACCGTCGCGGACACCCCGATCTGCCAAGCTGGCAAATACATCAGTACTGATTGCGCATGTTTTGAGCTGGTTCTTTCAAGATGATGTGCATTTCAAAATGTTGCCTGATTTCAAGTAAAGTATACATATGTTCGGGCATGCCGCGCCAGACCAAGCCCACTGCCGGCACCCTCAGGCGTCAATTTTAAAGGTCTGTTAGTTATCACGTCGCCATTATTGACCAGGAGGCCTGATTTTGCAGAGTCGATTTTGTACTCAGTTTGTAGTTTGTAGAGTCGCGATTCTACTAGTGGGTACAGGTAGTTTTGCAGCGGCTGGGTGACCAGCGATGAGAGTAATAAAGGTATTAATAGCGATAATAGCGAAGATGGTGATAATCAGTTAATTTCTTCTTCTTTATTACCCTTATGTCCTAGTGCCTAATTCTCTTACCTACCTATTTGTGGTACTCTTGGTTCTGCCTTAGGTTTCCTAATTTTCCTATTTCCCCTGTCCTTCTTATCCTTCTTATCCTCTTATTATCC
>NW_017387351.1:0-34024 GCF_001636725.1 Cordyceps fumosorosea ARSEF 2679 | reverse complement strand
TTATCCTCTTATCCTCTTATCCTCTTATCCTCTTATCCTCTTATCCTTCTTATCCTTCTTATCCTTCTTATCCTTCTTATCCTTCTTATCTTTCTTATCTTTCTTATCTTTCTTATCTTTCTTATCTTTCTTATCTCTCTTTTTTTTGGTAGCAATGGGTGGTTTGTCTCAGTAGTGATTTGACTACTGTACGGATAGCCGCGCCTCTATTAACACGCTCGCCTATGGGTTCGGAGTACTTCTCCTAAGAACCACAGCACTAGCCAGCCGCTTTTATTATTATTAGCGACGACGTAAAGGGGCGCATTTTCGCGCCGTCGGCATCCGATCCGCGACACCGGCTTCCACCCGACCTGACTGCCGCATGGGCCGCACCGCATTGTGACGCACCACCGCCACTGACCACGAGACCTGTTTCTAGGCGGTATGTGTTGGCTTCGCATGGCTTACTGCCGCAAGATTCTTTACTAGACCGCCCATCACTGGAGTGATTCACGAACTCTATTGTCAGCTGGCCCATTCCAATTCTCCTGAATCACAAACTCTGCCGCAAGATTCTTTGCTAGACTGCCCATTTCACTTCAGTGACTCACGAACTCTATCGTCAGCCGGCCCTTTCCAATTCTCGTGAATCACAGACTCTATTGCCAGCCCTTCTCTATAAATCTACTTTTCTCCTTCCTCCAACCAATTTGACTTCCACACCAACATCACAAAGTTCCCAAAAGCCATCTTGTTCTTCACCATGAGCGGCCCCGGCCGCCCCATTCTTGCCCCCCTCGACGAACAGCAGCTACAAAGTCAAGGGCTTGCCAGCCAAAACTCTGCAGAAGGAACACGCAAGCTGCATCGTCGTCGCATGAATCGCTCAAGTGATTCTGAAAATGAACAAATTCCACTCGATGTCTCATACTCCGCTCCCGATTCCCAATCTGCGTTTGCGACAATCCCGACGTTCCTCATATCAAGAGCGACTTTGATTCATGTTGGGTTTACCAAGACAAGAGCCTCGCAGCTCTGGGATCTCTGGGGCCAACAGCAGGAGGCCGAGGCCGAGCTACGGCGCGAATTCGGCGATGATGAAAACGACGGGATGGGAATGACCTTCTTGGACTTCATGAAAAGCGCCATCAGCAGATCACGCGACACCGCGAGTTCTCGGGATCAAGATTGGATTGCCGCAATGACCGCATGGGGCATACAATCCGAATTACAAGAAGCGATGACCGACCCCATGTTCGACCCAATCCGACACTCCCAGTCATGCGCTTACTGGGTCAAAGACACCATCGAGATGCGCTTTGCAGCACTCGAGCAAACCCAAAAAACGTCAGAGGAACGCAACGCACTTCTGGCCCGGGGCAGAACTGCAGACTTGATAGAAAGACAATTTCGAGCCGACGCTCAAATCGCAAACGCCCGCTCTGCCGCCGCTCGAAACGCCCCTGGCCATACCATGTTATACAGAGGCATGGATGAAGGGAGGGCCATGAACTTGGTCCAGGACTGGGACTCTTGCTATCTGAATGAGATGCTAAGCATGCCCCCATCGGACTTTAGTCCCAGCAGAAGGTTCTTTTACTTCAGCCCTCAGCGATTTGTTGCACAATACTACGCTTCTTGGGTGACTCGGCGGAACGAAAACATAGAACCGCGGCCCAAACCGATCATTATTCAGTTCTCGATGCCGAATAGCACCCTCGAAAGCCTGTCCTCCGGGACGGAGAAACTTTCCGTTTACTTCCCAGATGACGAGTGGAAGAAACTGATTTGGTACAGCCGTAGAGACCAACCTCTACCCACTACCCTAACCAAGTATCACAATGCGACTCTCATCATCGGCACGATCGCAAGAGGGCCCGATCTCGTCCTCCAGAGCCTGCGCTCCTGGGAGCAAGTTTCAGACAACAATGTTCTCAAACTTGGTCCACCAAGAAACCTGGCGACAGCCATCCAGTTTGTCTTTACGGATGACAAAGGAGGTTTATTGCTACAGCAGAATATGTCCTCATTCTCGAAGCAAGATTTTGATGCTCGAGAGTACTGCGAATGGCGACGTGGTCACAGAATTCCATGATTATGTCTGTTTGCTTCTGTTGTCTCTTTATTATTTCTACATTTGCTCCTTTTGTCTCTTTACTATTATTGCTTCTTTTACTTTTAAGAAATGGAAATAACTTTCACTATAGAGAAATAGCTTTTAATGAAACAAAGTTGCGTTTTCGAACAAGGGAATCTTCTAACACAGACCGCAAGCCCCTCGTCCAAGGAATACCATAAAGCATTAGGACCACTCTAGCTATAGCTTTATAACTCCTCGCTATGAAAAACGCCCACATAGCTACACCTAATTTTTACCTTTATATAATAGTGGCTTAAATCCTAATCTATAGTTTGTCTATTTCTTAAGAAGTGAGTTAGGTTAAGATATATAGAGTATAGATAAGTAGTTATTATAGTATAAGTTATATTAGGAGATATCTCCTAATAGTAGAACTATTACTTAGATTAATTAATAAAGATTTAGTCTAGTTATTTATTAGAAATCTCTTTCCTTATATATCTATTCTATCCTCTACTATATTACCTAGATTACTTAGTTTACTCTATAATCTAATAATCCTAGATTAGTACTAGATTACTATTATCCCTAGTAATCTAGTTATATAACTAGTTCTTTTATCCTTATACCCTTATAGATACCCTATAGTCACTTATTAGACTACTCTGCCCCTTATCTATAGTACCTTAGTGTATTTATAATAATACTATCTAGTTAAGGTTATTTATTAGTAGGTAACGTGAATTTTATAATTATTCAAACGTTATAAGGATAATATAACAGTTTACTAGTAAAGATGTTTTAAGATTTTAATAATAGGAACCCTTTTCCGTGTAGCGAGCTGAGAGGGCGGAGAGTCTGTAGTCGGCTCGAGTGAAGGGTAGGACTCGCTGCGTTCCTTTAAAGCCTCAGGCAAGAGTGTGTAAAAGATTTCAGCCTATCGACTTTTCGAGACATATTTCTCGTCCTCTGATTTTTCTGATATTCCTAATTTTTGTCACTGTTCCTGTCTTTTTTATTTTTCTTATTCTTACTGTATTTATAGTGTGATTTTTTTTGGCTCCTCATTACTTTGAGATCAGCCTGGTGAGATGCTCAAGAGTCATTCTCACCGCGCCCACCGGTAGGCGGCTCAGCAACTACCGAGCTCGACCGACTGACAAATCGCGATAAGTCGGCAGTTAGGATATTATCAACGCTTCACGCTATACGCCGGCAAGTCCCGACCGCTCGGTTCAGCGCATAAGCGCCGAGGTGAAGAGGTGCATCGCCTTGATCAGGCCACTTACGAGTCACGCCCCCCTTGTGCGCTCGAAATTAACTGCATCATTGTTTTCGGCATAGCCTTGACAAGGCGTGATGCTTCTTTCATGGAAAATGCGCTGTTTGGAGGGCGCTATCCACCCCCTGAAGTTGCAGATAATATGCCGCCGTGTAGCACCTATAGCGAGCATGTACGTGCATGATTATTCTTCTTTTTCTAGTAAGAAATTCGGCACGGAAGAATTTATAAACATCTGACAAAGTTTGATTCTAAATTCACCGCCCTGGAATTTTGATTGACCGTTTCCTGCTACCCTAATACCATCCTTGGCTGAATCAACACGCCTCACTAATGAGCGAACCGAAAGTCTAGCCTCTTGTTGCCCTGGTGCGGCGGGTTGGACAAGTACTGCAGTTTCTGCTCCTCCGTCATGGCCCGCCACTTGTCGTCGCGCGACTTGTTGCGCCATACGTAGTACAGCTTGGTTAGCACGTACAGCGTGATGTTCATGCACACGACGCCTAGGATGGCCTTGTTGCCGCGATGGTACAGCGGCGCGTCGTCTGAGAACCGGCTCAAGTCAGAATACTGGGCTTATTGTGGTGGGACGAAAGGGGGACTTACCGGCGCGATACACGTTGGCGGAGATGATGGAGCAACCCTGCACAAACATGTTGTACGTCGCGGCGGAAACGGTCCGGGACCGCACCGTGTTGGAGTTGCGCGACGTCCAGGCCACCTGGATGGGATGGGCTTTGGATTAGACAGCGTTACTATGTTGCGCTCTTGGGAGGGGATGGACTGTGTTCGGGTCGGACAAGGAACTCACAGCTGGGATAGCCCAGAAGCAGGGTGATGACGGCAAACATGACCCATTTGTTAACAGTAGCCGTGTCGACGACGTTGACGTAGATGACAAAGGGCAGCGCCCAGACCTGTCCCAGCATGGCCACCAGGGAGAGGTTGCGCACGCGCTCCGCCAGGTACGTCAAGCCGAGCATTGTGAAGCCTAGATATCTTTGTCAATGGACTGCCGACAAAGAGTTGGTACATTACAGCCCAGACTTACATTGGATCACAGTGGAAGGGATGGTGAGCAGGTTGGACTGGCTCCGGCTAAAGCCCAGGCCGCGGAGCGAGATGGTGAGGTACATCCCCTGAGGGTTCATCGGGATCATGAAGACGAGACCCAGGGCATATATCGGCCTGCGGGATGTTGGTGAGTGGGTGAGCCACAGAGGTGCAACCGAGGAACCACATACCAGAGATCGTAGTCCTTCAAGCTCTTCCACAACTGCCGCGGCGTCACGGGCTCGCGGTTGTGCATGTCGCTCTTGCTCGGGTCATCTCTGAGCACCCTGTTGACAATAATCTTTTCTTCCCTGCATTCAAAGTTAGCCATAATTTGCTTTGCTCCAAGATAAGATGACTATCGACGCACTTCTCCGAGAACCAGCCCGACTTGCCCCGGAACCAGCTGGCCGTCTGGCACGGGCCCGGCGGCATCAACAACCAGGAAAGCACGCCGATGACAAGGGTGAGCAGCGCCTCAATCAAGAACAGCCACCGCCAACCGGCCCGGCCCGCGAGGCCGCGCATGTTGAGCAGGCCGATGGCGAACGCCGCGGACAGGATGTCTGCGAGGTTGAGCGCGGTCCAGAAGAAGCCGAGGCGTATGGTGAGCTCTGCGTGCTTGTAAAAGTAGGAGAGGTAGATGATGATCTGGAAAATGTTAGTGAGGGCATCAGCATGAAAAGAGGCAAAAGAAAAAAGAAAGAAAAAAAAAAAGGACAAAATAAAAGAAGAAAGAAAGAAAGAAAGAAAGAAAGAAAGAAAGAAAGAAAGAAAGAAAGAAAGAAAGAAAGAAAGAAAGAAAGAAAGAAAGAAAGAAAGAAAGAAAGAAAGAAAGAAAGAAAGAAAGAAAGAAAGAAAGAAAGAAAGAAAGAAAGAAAGAAAGAAAGAAAGAAAGAAAGAAAGAAAGAAAGAAAGAAAGAAAGAAAGAAAGAAAGAAAGAAAGAAAGAAAGAAAGAAAGAAAGAAAGAAAGAAAGAAAGAAAGAAAGAAAGAAAGAAAGAAAGAAAGAAAGAAAGAAAGAAAGAAAGAAAGAAAGAAAGAAAGAAAGAAAGAAAGAAAGAAAGAAAGAAAGAAAGAAAGAAAGAAAGAAAGAAAGAAAGAAAGAAAGAAAGAAAGAAAGAAAGAAAGAAAGAAAGAAAGAAAGAAAGAAAGAAAGAAAGAAAGAAAGAAAGAAAGAAAGAAAGAAAGAAAGAAAGAAAGAAAGAAAGAAAGAAAGAAAGAAAGAAAGAAAGAAAGAAAGAAAGAAAGAAAGAAAGAAAGAAAGAAAGAAAGAAAGAAAGAAAGAAAAAACGTACGTCCGGGATGAAGCCGCCCTGGAGGATGCCGATGAGGGCGCGCGTGGCCAGGAAGGAGGAGCGCCCGCTGAGGAAGAACTGGCCGCCGGCGACGAGGCTCCAGAGGCAGATCTGCAGCGGGATCCAGCGGTCCGGGCCCAGCCACTTGGAGACGAGCTGCGAGGGGAGCTCGGCGCAGAGGAAGCTGAGCCGGAAGACGGTTGTGCCGAGGTTGTAGTCTGGGACGGGTCAGAGACAAAGATGGGGGAAGCAGGGTGTTGGTCGAGTCTTACCATCCGTGGTCAGATGAAGATCGTTGAGAAAGTTGTCCGTCAGCGCTTGCAGGATGTTGGCCCGGTCCAGCTCCAGCGCCATGAACATGATGCAGGCCCAGACCATGATGCGGAGGTCGAGCTTCCACACGAGCTTGGACTCCTCGCCCCATGTCCAGCGAAACAAGGGATCAAACCGGTGATAGTTTTCCCTGTTTCCCATGTCAGTGCTTGTTTTTGGCAGCAGCTTCTTGTTGTCAAGACTCACCATGTCTGCTTCGGGTAGTACTTCTCCAAGGTGGACGGGTCGTCAAACACGCTCTGCTGCGTCGCGATTGCTTCCTTGTCCACCTTGGTACGTCGCTGAAAGATGGACTGCCGCTCGTTGATCGGCGCTCCCAGCTCAGGAATGTCGCTGAGGGACACGGTCGAAGAGCTGGTCGCGCTCTTGCCGCTCTTGCTGATGAACACTGTCGCCATGGTAAAAGTCGCTCGCACGAAAGAATCTTCAGCTTGCCCCGGACTGTCTCACAAAAAGACCCGTCCGAACTATATGTATTTCCAATGCGACTCTAAGGATAAGACATGCATCCTGGAAACCCTCCGATACTGGACGGCGGAGGCCCGCGGCCTGGCTTGCTTCGACATTCTTGGCCAAAGCACACCACGACAAGCCATCGAGCCACATTGGAAGCCATAGATACCAGCTTGAAACGCAAATTTCGAATAATCAAACAGGAAGCCAAGAGATAGCTCTCATGCTAATGCACGAGCGGCCGAACGAGGCTTGCATTTCGGGGGGCTGGAGCGGCCATGTCGCCTAGACACCTCGTGGCTACGTCTTTGGCCGGCCATGCGCAGGTTTCCCATGACGCAAGAAGCCAATTAAGCAGAGCAATTTCCAAGATGGAATAGATAGTTAATATTTACATGCATACAGCACTGCACAGATGCACCAATCCGACGACAAGGATATGGCGTTTGACATGCTGCCGGCCTCTATGGCGTCATGATGGAGACCCGTCACCTAATGAATGGGAAGCGAGGTGAGCGCACGCAACAAGAGGGCAGAATGCACCATTCCAGCCTCTAATCCTACTCCGTGGAAGACGAATTGACCATGGACATGTTCGAATTTAGCAATCAAGGACGGTGCCGAAGCGGCAGTTCCTGGGTTGATCATGCCGTGCCCAACTTGGCTATATAACAATCCATTCTGAACCCTCAAATTTGATGTCAAGACATTCAACCAGGCTATAACTCACTAGCTCACTTGAATTAACCAAAGCGTATCACTATCACTTACCCCATCAACATGTCGCCCACCGCCGTCGACGCTACCCGGGTCGTCCCCGTCCCGACCAAGGGCAAGGCCTCGGCGCCGCTCAACGTCACCGGCGCCCTGCACCACCTCGAGTCCTTCGAGCTCAGCCCGACCATCGGCCGCGAGTATCCCCGCGCCGACCTGGCCGAGATCCTACGCGCGCCCAACTCGGACGAGCTGATCCGGGACCTCGCCGTGACCAGTAAGCCCTGGCCCGCAAACCCCCTTCCCTCCAACAACAACAGCAGCAACAACAACAACAACAACAACAACAACAACAACAAGAAAAACAACACCACTGACATCCAAAAGTCTCTGAACGCGGCGTCGTCGTCTTCCGCGCCCAGGACAACCTCACCAACGACCTGCAAAAGGAGCTCATCGAGCGCCTCGGCCGCCTGACCGGCCGCCCGGCCGAGTCCGGCCTGCACGTCCACCCGCTGCTCAACCCGGGCCGCGAGCTCGGCGGCGACGACCCGGAGATTAGCGTCATCAGCTCCGTCCAGCGCGAAAAGTACTACAAGGAGACTACCGTCGATGGGTTGAGCACCAAGAAGCAGACCAACGCCCAGTGGCACAGCGACATTGCCTTTGAGCCCTTTCCCGCCGACTACTCCTCACTGCGACTGACGCAGCTGCCCAAGACGGGTGGCGGTAAGTTTTCTTTTCCTTTTTTTTCTTCTCTCTCAATACATGTGCATCATCCCGGTGGTAAAGCACAAGAAGCTAACGTTCACGACAAAAGACACCCTGTTCGCCTCCGGCTACGAAATCTACGACAAGCTCAGCGCGCCCTACCAAAAGTTCCTCGAAGGCCTCAGCGTCACCTTTGAGCAGCCCGGCTTCGGCAAGACGGCCGCCAGCAACGGCTTCGCCCTCTGGGACAAGCCGCGCGGCAACCCGGCCAACGTCGGCACCGAGCTCAAGGCCGTCCACCCGGTCGTCCGCACCAACCCGGTGACGGGCTGGAAGAGCGTCTTCCCCGTCGGCGGCCACGTCAAGCACATCAACGGCGTGACGGAAGAGGAGAGCACCCACCTGCTGTCCTGGTTCCTCGACCTGGTTTACAAGAACTACGACCTGCAGATCCGCCTGCGCTGGAACAGCCCCAACGACATTGGTACGTGGACTTGAACTTGATGCCCCTAATTCAAGCAATGTGATCGGCCATAGCTAACAGTATGGACAGCCATCTGGGACAACCGCAGCACCTTCCACAGTGCCATCTTCGACTACGAAGATCAGGGTGATCGTCTGGGCATCCGCGCCGTCGGCATTGGTGAGCGCCCCTTCTTCGACCCCCAGAGCACTTCGCGACAGGAGGCCCTTGCCGCCCGCAGCAAGTAGGCCAGCGCCGTAAATGCAGTTCAAGTAGCGCAAATAATTGAATAGAAACACTTCCATCAATTGAAACTGTGCCAAGCTCAAGTACCACAGCCTCACACTTGCAATATCCAGCTTTGGCGTTCGACAAGGCTGTATAGGGCTCGCGCCATGGTCCAAGTCAGCGCCGTGTAGGCGCAAATGTCCAGCACCCTCTTGCCCTGGGCCTTTAAATTCTCCATGTGCATCGTCACAAGTTTGTCGTTGATCGCGGCGGTTTGGTTGATAAATGGCGTGTCATACTCCTCAGGCACTGGCCGGCCTAGAAAGGCACACAGCGGCGCCCACCCCTCGCTAACGTGGTACTCGAGCAGGCGATCCGCTGGCACCAAGGCGCGGACACGGGCGTAGTGCGCCTCGAAGCTTGTCTTCCCGTTGCCCGGAAAATCGTGATTGTACAAAACCTGATGCAGCTTCTGGAACATCGGCCAGTTCCATCGGTTGGGCATCCGCAGCAGCGAGGCCAAGACGCCGATGGTAGCCCACAGTATGCTCGTGTCTACAACTTCGAGAGTGTTTGTTACAGACCTACAAAAAAAACTGGTCAGTCTGCATTGCCATATCCCAGGTGCTGCCGTCTTCTTACTTGTGCCACTTATCTACGTCTCTGACGGTAAGAATAACCTTGGCATCTGGATAGGCTTCGAGGAGCTCTTCTGCAAAATATGCTGCCGGCATATCGCATACCGCCTAGTAGGACGTTAATATCATCATAACGGAAGAAACGTGAAGATATGAGACACCTGGCAATGTCCTAGCAAAGCATCAAAATCCGTGCGTCCCGGTATCCTGCCGATGCAATCGTGCTTTGCTCTCAGCCATTTCAGCCATGTTTGACAATCACGCGTATTGATGAAGGCGGCATCCATTGTATGATAGGTGTGAACATATCCCAGCGTCAAAAGTGCCTCTCTCAATGCTATGGTCGCGTCTCGTTAGCGCAGCATCTCATCGTGAGAGTTGCTGGTCAGACTTGCATCTCGTTCCCGTGCGGCTGTAGCCAAGACATAGCACCTTCATGGGGACTGATCGCATATCTGCTTTTGCCATGATTGAGTTGCTCAGCAGCTATGTCGTCCGTGCCTAAGCTACCGCAAGCAGCAAGAATGTCCATCGTTTTGACCGTCCATAGGATAGGTGTATTTATACATCGGGCCGTCGACCGGGCAGTCGCAACAAAGAGCACCACGTGGGCTTCGCAACGATCCAGTACCTTGCCCAATAAATATGGTTGCATGCATGATGAACCAGTAAGAAAGATGACGATGGGTTCATTAGTCCTGTAGCTGAATGCCAGCTGATGGGCTGTCGCAAAGTAACCATAAACGGCATGGGTAGTAAGCGAAATCACAAAATGAAGAAATGGCTCAAGAGGCCCATCGCATTGGAATCTGATCAGACGTTAGGTCTGGCTTCGTATTCTGCTCTGGGCTCTGCAGGGACTATGTGGAAGGATCACACGATTGGAAGGTAGCGACGCCTGTAGTCTGTCTGCAACCGTTGTTGTTGTTGTTGTTGTTGTTGTTGATGTTGTTGCATGAGAAGAGGGCAGGGCTGAGGTGGTAGGCTCGAGCATTGCGGCGGCGTAAAATAAAATCTGAAAACCCTTGGTCGAGTTTGGCAGGCTGGAAATGAAGAAAGGCTCGCTCTGTTTTCGCGTCTGCTGACGGGTCGGAGGACTTGGAGAAAGTAGCGGCAGACATTATCAGAGGGTACGGCGCATTGTGGTAAAGTGTCCAACTAAGTGGTAGATCAGCTTAAACCAAAGCGAGAAAGCGAGCACAGCTATGCATAAAATGCATTCCTTGCATTACGCAGGTCGAATTTCTCTAGTCTTGGTCTGACGTGCGCTGTGGAAAAGAGGCAGCCAAGAATCCCCACAGTCCCGGATGGCGAGAATTTGAGAACCAGTCACTGGGAGATAGCAGTCCTGTGGCGAGGAGATCTACACTTTTTGCCTCAGCCGTGGGGAGCCGCCGCCTCGCTCGGGTCGATAGTAAGTTTGGTTACAATTCTGTTGAAGTGGTTGTGGTTTAGTTGGGCCAAGTTGAGAAACGGCTCAAGTGGAGGCGATACGACATACGACGAAGTGCTCAGACCTGGCCGGTATTACTGGCACGAATGCATTGAGGTGTGGCGCGCCGCAGGTAAGGCGGGGATGAGCCGCACCCAGTGAAACGAGCCAGTCAGTGAACGCCGACGACTTGAGTCTGCGAATCCTCCTCATACTCTTGCCTACCCCCCGCTAGCGAGTTCTGGGGGTGCGGGGAAACCATGCAGGGAAAAGATGCTCTTGCGGGGAGCCGTCAGAATAAGCGTTGCCGGTTGCTTGCTTGTCGTTGTGCCGAGGTTACGACTGCGATTATCGATGTTGAGAGGAGGGGTTTTGCATTCGGCTGATGACTTCAAAACTTTGGAGAGGAGTCTGTACTCGAGTTGTCCGAGCAAGGCATTGGATGGATGGCCGACTGGGCATATATGTTGTGAGCCAGATCCTCGATGGATTAGCGGGGGACAATTTGACAGTAGGGAATGTCCACCAAAGAGAGTGTGCAAGAAAACCCCTTTTGCGTTTCCCAGAACTGTCGCTTCGTGTTGGAAAAACTCGAGCCATCTAGGCATTACAAACAATTATGAGCGTCTCCAACGGCAAGTCTGAACCAACCCTATGGGAGACAGGCAGGTCCTCGCCTGGTAGCCTTCTGGCCTCGTTGAGTACCATACCAAGCAGATAGGCGAATCCACTAAGTTAGTGGCGCATCTGGTCCAGCTTCCAGCTTGCGAGGACGGCTCGGTCAATTGCTTTTTCTCTTGATGGACACGATGATTGTGAAGCATGTGAAGACCGGCTAACAGAGACGGTGCCCCAACAGAAAAGATTCCGGCATCGCAGCTGTTTGACGTGATTAACGAACAGTTGTCGGAGAACCCGGAGGAGGTCAAGGACGCCATCAATAAAGGCAATGGCATCTTTGCCTTTACCATCAGGGGAAATTCGGGTGTGACGGATAGCTGGCATGTTGACCTAAAGTCCACTGGCCGCGTGGGTAAGGGCATTGGCGAGAAGCCCAACGGTAAGACTCCTCGTTTGCGCCCCCGCAGCCAAAGATGCAACACTGTATCACATCTTGTCAGTTTGGATCCCTGCAGTAGTTACTGCATTTGGTGGCTTGGATGCGCGTGACAAGGGCTCATAGGAACACGAGCCAAAATTTCCATGAAGGAGGTTGACTTGATACTGACGGTGGACTGCCTTCAGTTACGTTTGTTCTCGACGAAGATAATTTTACAAAGCTGTTCTTGGGCGAGGCCAATGCGCAAAACCTCTTTATGACTGGCAAGCTGAAGATCAAGGGCAACATAATGAAGGCGCTTGCTTTGCAGCCAGTTTTGCAGGTCGTGCGCGTCAAGGCCAAACTATAAGGGTATATTGGTATTGTTTGTCTTGTCTCGAGAGGGGGCAGTGAAACAATGGATCGCTTTTCAGGTATTGAATCGAGTGGTGGTATTTGTCGTCCTGGTCAGAATAACATATGAGCGTGAATGCCCTAAAAGTCATAATTCTTTTATTGCTTTCACGGAGCATTATGTAGTGTCGAGGCAGCTTGTACGTTCGTAGTACTTGTATAGGTACGTTGGAGTTGAGGTTGTTGAGGAGAGAAGACGAGTATATTGGCTTGGCGGCTGCCAGCTGTCAGCAAACGGCGTGCCAGCTGGCAGAAGACACGCTGTGGTTGGAACCTGTAGTACAAATTATGTGTCGAAAGAATAATTAAACTCTACCTTATCTTTTGCGTGTGCACATACATTGCCTCAGTACATTGTAGCTGGAGATGGACATCTCTTGTGCACTCATGGCGGGGTGTAGAGTCTTGAGTGTTTGCGGGTCATCCCCCCTTTTTGCCTGTCTCGAGACCTTTTCCCATCTTCATCCCCTCATCACAAGCAAAAGCCCTTCCTTGATCAACTCGGCACATGCTTTTCGAAATTCAAGACATGCAAAACTTTGCCCCTGGGCGCTGCGGTAGCCCTGCGTGTCTTTTATAGAAATGGCTTGCAGGTTTGGTCGCATCTCAGTTTAGGTCGCCCGCCACGCGAAGCTAACCGTTGGGAGATAGCGCACAAGATAAAATACCCGCCTCGAAGAGCCTCGGTCGATGCACAGCCCAGCGATCATGATGGCTGATACAGTTTAACTAGCAGTGCGGCTACATGTGTGGTAGCAGCGCAGCTTCAAATCAACTTCCCCCAAGCCCCTTGCTGAGAGCAGTGAATACCACCCGACGCTGTGACGGCATGGACACGGATCCGCAAGGGAGTCCCACCTCAACATATCTGCACTCCAATCCCAGACTCGCTATAGGCCGTCAGGGGCCTGTCGGGCATCTTCGCAAACTCTGTGGACGCTCTGGGGCAAATCCTGGGCAAATCCTGGGATTCCTGGGGCTCTGGGGTTTCCCCAACCCACCCACCAATTGCACCTCCAGGGCAGCCCGCACTCCCCCGACCTCCCCCGCGCATCGCCAGGCGACGATTTCCAAGCTCGCTGGCCAACTGGGTTACTTATAGGCTAAACCAGGCTCTGGAAAACTGGGTGGCGTCAATCCGGTGGACCAGACCACCACAAAGCCAATGATGCTATTGGGGAAGCCGTGTCCTGGCCATTACGATCCCATCATATGCCACTCGCTGCAGCGGGAGCCTCGGCAGCCAACCCGTTACAGTCCCCCCGATTCCGTGCTCCGAGTGTCCACCCCGTGAGCCTCCTTGGGGTATATCTAGACGACGATGCCGTTGATTCTTGTCTCGAGGTGAGTTTTGTTTCTTCAGCTCGAGGCCTTTTCTACTTTGCTTCTCTTTAGCTGGTCCATATTCATCGCATCTCATTTTTCACTAGCTGGCCAACAAGACCTACCTTACACGCTACACCCGTCATACAACTAGCCTTGACCCCGCACAGTTAACATTTGGGCTTTTCTGCCATTTTCTTCTTCTGGGTTATACAACTCTTTTCTTCTCTTCTCCATTTCTTGAAACTGTCACCCTTCTCCTTGTATCACCAAGTGCGTCGCGAGCTGCCATAGAATCACAACTCCCGCGGCTCTTTTCTCCTTTCGACAACATCATTCTTAGATACCCATATACATTACCCCGCCAACTACAATCATCACCATGTCTAGCACTGCTATTCCCGAGGGCAACGTCGGCAACCTGACGACGGAGCAGGAGACCAAGCTCCGCCAATTTTGGGGCACAATCTTCAAGCTCTACGACCTCTACGACTCCAAAGACCCCGAGATCCAGGCTGCGCTCAAGAACTGCGCCTCTCAGGCAGCTGCCCCCGTCCAAAAGTCTCGCTTCGGCCTCTTTGGCGGCGGCAAGAAGGCCAGCACCGAAGATAACAACGCCACTGCTCTCATCGAGAAGCAGCTCGGCCTCGGAGCCGCCGATGAGAATGACAAGTTTGGACTGCGCAAGCAGTTCATGGAGATGCTCGGCAAGCACTCGGCCGAATCTTCCCGCGCCATGATCCTTGAGGCCGTCAAACATGACCACCCTGATGCTCTTGCCTTGCGCTTCCTACGTGCTCGCAAGTGGGAGGTTGACCGCGGCATCATCATGATGTTCTCCGCCATGGATTGGCGCTCGAGCAAGTCCAAGGTCGATTCCGATATCATGTACAACGGTGAGGCCGGCGGTGCTCGTGATGAGAAGAGCTCCGACCCCAACACCAAGGTTCTTGCCCACGACTTCATGCGTCAGCTCCGCATGGGCAAGGGCTTCCTCCATGGCACCGACAAGCTGGGCCGTCCCATCAGCTACGTGCGCGCCCGTCTGCACAAGCCCTTTGATGGCAAGAATGAGTCTCTCGAACGTTTCATTGTCTACAACATTGAGACTGGTCGCATGGTCCTGAACCCACCCATCGAGACTGCCTGCCTGGTGTTTGACCTCTCGGGCTTTACCCTCGCCAACCTGGACTACGTGCCCATCAAGTACATTATTCAGTCCTTCGAGGCCAACTACCCCGAGTCTCTGGGTGTCATTCTTGTGCACAACGCGCCTTGGGTGTTCAAGAGCGTTTGGAAGATTATCCACGGCTGGCTGGACCCTGTCGTTGCGAGCAAGGTGCACTTCACCAACGGCCGCGACGGTGCGGACGGCATCACCAACCACATTGCTCCTGACAGACTGATCAAGGAGCTTGGCGGCGACCTGGACTGGGAGTACAAATACGTGGAGCCCGTCGAGGGCGAGAACGAACTCATGAAAGATACCGCTACCCGTGATCGCCTCAAGGCTGAACGCCAGGAGATTGGTCGACGATTCGAGGCCGCCACGAGAAAGTGGGTTGAGGCGTCGACTCCCGAGATCAACGTGGAGCGCACCAGCGTGGCCAAGGAGCTCGCCGTCAACTACTGGAAGCTGGACCCGTACATCCGTGCCCGCAGCTTGTACGACCGCAACGGTAACCTGCGGGGTGGCAAGCGTGTCGCCTGGTACGAGGACGAGAAGGCGGCGGCGGCCGCCGAGGACAAGGCTGGTGACAATGCTACCCTGCAGTCGGAGGACACGTTTGTCGACGCCACCTCCAAGGCCATCGCTTCGCTCAACATTGACGAAAAGGCACCTCTGCAGACCACTGCCAACGCCGTTGCTGCTTAATGATTAAGTGACTGATAACTACGACAATGGCGTTTCAAACGACGAAAAATGACGCCCTTTGTTAGAAACGCCTTGAGCAAAAACGGTGCATTCAGCATGCATTTATGGGCATTTGATTACATGATTTTTCTGGAAAGACTTTTGGGTTTCCCTTTTTTTTCTTTTCTTTTCTTCTTTTCTTCTTTTCTTTTTTTTCCTTTGTCGCGGCCGTTTGCCTTTTGGCACAGTGAAGAGACATATATACCATGAATGAATTACTACATTTGAAGAACCAACAACGAGGACATACATGTATTCCAGGGATGTTGCACGACGGCAAGACCACCTGCAGGGTAACGAGTACTACCTCAACTGACGGCTTAGGACGGCGCACCAGCAGCAACTGAGTGCGGCGGTTGCCTCGGCTGTAGGATGCAATCACCAACTCGCTGCAGCGACGCCATGCAAAAGATCCGTGCAGGACTGTGACCTTTTACACTGGCCATGCAGGAACAAGCATGCGGAATACCGGTACCGTGCGTGGAATACTGGCCTGGAACGACGCTGGGGGCGCGCGACTACTGAAACTAGTATGTACATAGCTTGCTGTGTCGTGCCTGGGCGTCGCTCGTCAGTGGCGCAGTCTCAGTCGGGTGCGCGTTACCAAAACGGTAGGTGGTTGCCCTGAAGCTTGCAGGAGGTGAAAACGAGGCGGCCGTGGCGCACAAACGGCGCATTTTAATTAGATACTTACTCGACTTGCAGGAACAAAAGTCCATGGGTTGTACGAGTACAGACGTTGGAAGAGTACAGACAGTTGCCAACGTCGCTGGATATGTGTCAAGGAAACGCAGCCCCCCCTACGACGAATGTCACCTGCCCTTTTATTAATGCAGGGACGTTTTTTTTTTTTTTTGAAATAGGGGACCCCGCCCTGGCTGTGGCCTGTGGGGAGAACATGTTCGGGGCGTCGACTTGGCCCCCCCTTTTGAAGCATGAAGCAAGCAGACAATGCATGGGAGAGTCGAGACAACAGCGCCGGGGTAGTCATGGGTACCCTTTGGTGGACTTCCGAGAGAAGCCAAAAATAAACCAGGCAGTGCTAAAAATTGGCCCATCGGTTTGCGTGCCGACCAGTCTTCGTCATGGCCTATTTTAGGGGCTGCAACGCGTCGCTCGCTGACGTTGGACACGTTGTGATGCAAAAGGTCCATGGTCGCCCTGCAAGCGACGAATGCCAAAATTTGCGGCCAATCTCCTTATCACACCCTCCATCTCTTACTAGCGACTGTTATACAATAATGTTGCCTTTTTTTTCATGGCTCCGCCTTGGCCAAGGCCGCATCCACTGGCGGGCTCCATGCCTGCTCATCTCTTGTGGGCTTGAAATCAAGGCACATCTCACAACTATTGGAGCAAGTCCTCCCGCTTGTGAGTGGAAGAAGGATCCTGTGGCTTGTTCCTGCCGTGCTGCAGAAAAAAAAAACGCCTCAAATGTTGCCTCTTTTGTTAAAGGATGGCTTGTCTCGGCTAGCTTGGGTACATGAGTCGTCGTCCTCACTTGCCACCAGAACATTGGAAAAACAGGACAAAGGAAAAAAGAGAGGTCAGAGACTTGGGAAATCAGCAATTTGGTCGATTCCAGGGCCATATCCACGTGGTTCCCAGGCAAGTCAGATATGGCCAGTTTTTGCGACAAAAAAAAAGTCAAGGAATACTGCCCATGTCATCGTATCGTCTTGGCAAGGAACTCAGGTCAGAGGCTCTCAATCTCCTTCTCCATATTCCAACATCCTCCGCTTTTTCTACTCGTTCCCAGACCGAGATCCATTCTCAAACCGGGGACGCGCGTTTATCCCAATTGAGACTGATTTTATGAGGGAAACGCAATTAACTTGGTTCCTGGGCAGGCTCAGCCGTCACTGCGCCGCGCCCCGGTCTTTTCTTGTTCTTGGTCCCCTTGTTTGGTTCATCCCTGCCCAGGTTGGGGTGGCTTGGGTCACCTTTCCACTGTATTTGTTTCGCTGGCTGGCTGCAGAGATTGGCTTTGAAGTTCTTTTCGTGGGGATCGCTTGGTGCTTGGTTTAGCCAGCCAACCAGCCAGCCAGCAAGCATGGGGATCAGTTCGGTTCTGCTCTGGGGGCGTCTTCCGTGGTGCGTCGGCTTGGCCCTGCCGTTTGCCGGTGGAAAGTGGAAAGTGGAAAGTGGGAAAGTCGCTGTTTGGAAGGGGAAGAAGAAGGGGGGCGTCGCTTTGCGTTGCGTGTCGTTTCGTAAGAGGGCTCTCTGCTCTCCGCCTCGCTCGCATTGTCTGTCTTGTTTGTTCTCTGCATCATAGAGCAGTCGTTCGTTTTCCTTCCTTTCTTGTCCCCCCAGCTTCATTCGACATTCCCTTGCCAGGATACTGTTGGATCTTCAGACTCCTGCTCCGACGACCTCGAAGCGACTCGAAACTTTGCGACATCGTGTTGGATTGCGACGAAAATATATCCCTCACTCGTTTGTGACTTCGAAAATAATACCACCGCCTCCAACATGGGGCGCGATACTATCCTGTCCCGGACGGCCATCGAGGCCATGGTGGCCAATGGCGACGCCGTCGTCATCTTCCAGGACTATGTGCTGCGGCTCAACTCGTGGCTGTCTATTCACCCAGGCGGTGACCTTGCCATCCGACACATGATTGGCAGAGACGCAACGAGCGAAATCACATTGTAAATGATCCCATTGCCATTTCCTAGCAAAAGCGTGTCCGTTTCGTCGGTATTGCGCCGTGTCTGCTTCCGCGCGCTGTCGCATTGGTGTGTTCCAGTTAGCCTGGTGCGGAATAGCCTCTAGTTGGACCAGGCGGACTCACCAGCGATTTAAGCTTAATCTTGGTGGAGAAACCCTCCACGGCTGTCCCCCAGATCTCAGCCTTTGGCAGTGAATTCCAGAAGAGAAAAGGAAGAAAAGAACGAAGTTGTAGCTGACTCTTGCGGAAATTAGATACCATGCGGCCCATACCCTCCAGACCATGAAGGCTTTTCGGATCGGCCGGAAGCCTACGGGTCCCTGGACTAACATGACACCACCAATCAGGGCGAAACCATCTACCGATCCCTCGTCCGTGGTCTGCGTGCCGCCTGCGGCTCTTGCCGAGAAGAAGCAAGGTCAGGGTTTCGATACCTTTGACGTCGCTGTCGATTCGGTCCCGGATGACAGCCCGCTGTCCGAAAAGTCCGCCGCGGGTTCCGCCTCCGCCGCGGACCAATGTCTCCAGACAGGTCGCCAGCTGAGGCCGACGACATGCTGCTCGCGACGGCCGTCACCGAGCGGCGTCGATGCCACGGAGCCTCTCCTACCACCACCGCCTGCCACCGCCGTCGTCGTGGATGAGAAGGCCCTCGAAGCCGCACAGCAGCTGCCGCCACCGCGCGGCCGCAAGCACATGTCGCCGGCGCAGTACACCGAGTGGGCGATGCAGCAGCAGCGCGAGACCGACATGGACGAGTACCCGTCGCTCGCGCAGGACGTGCAGCTGGCCATCACGGACAAGTACATGAAGCTGCACGAGCAGATCGAGGCCGAGGGCCTGTACGAGTGCCCGTACGGCGCGTACGCCAAGGAGATGGTGCGGTACACGGCGCTCTTTGCCGTGTCCATGTACGCGCTGCACGAGGGCTGGTATGTCGTGTCGGCGTTGTTCTTGGGATTGTTTTGGGTAAGTTCTGCCAGCCAGCCAATAGTAGCAGTTGTGTGTTTGGTTGCTGACACGCACTTGGCAGCATCAAATCATGTTCACGGCCCACGATGCCGGCCATCGTGCCATTACGCAAATTTTTGAAGTCGACACCCTGATTGGCATGTTCATTGCCGACTTTTGCTGCGGCTTGTCGATTGGATGGTGGAAGAGCAGCCACAACGTCCACCATCTCATCACCAACCAGCCGGTATGCTTGCCGCTACCCTCCTCACCCCTTCTCTCTCGAAGGACCTTGACCCTGAAAGACCTCGAGTCCCTGACAAAAGCCCCCCCCTTAGGAACACGACCCCGACATCCAAAACGTCCCCCTGTTTGCCACCTGCCCGTCTTTCTTCAAATCTCTCCGTTCCACCTACTACGACTTCACCTTTGTCTGGGACCGCGCCGCCGAGCTGCTCGTCCCCTGGCAAAAGTACACCTACTACCCGGTCATGGGCATCGCGCGCTTCAACCTTTACCTGCTCTCCTGGATCCACGTGCTGCTCCGGCCCTCGCAGCTCGGCGGCAGCAAGGCCTGGTGGATCCGCCCGGCCGAGGCCGCCTTCATGGCCTGCTACTGGTTCCTCTTCGGCTACCTGCTGCTCCTCCGCACCCTGCCCGACTGGCGCACCCGCGTCCTCTACGTGCTCGTCTCGCACATCACCACGATGCCGCTGCACGTCCAGATCACGCTCTCCCACTGGGGCATGTCCACGGCGCACCTCGGCGAGGACGAGTCCTTTCCCCAGCGCCAGCTGCGCACCACCATGGACGTCGACTGCCCGGCCTGGCTCGACTGGGTCCACGGCGGGCTGCAGTTCCAGGCGGTGCACCACCTCTTCCCGCGCGTGCCCCGGCACAACCTGCGCCGGGTCCAGGGCTTGGTCCGGAGGTTCTGCGACGAGACGGGCATTCCGTACGCGATCCTCGGTTTCGCGGATGGAAATAAGAAGGTGCTGGGTAGACTGGACGAGGTTGCGGAGCAGGTGCGCATCCTGGTTAGTTGTCAGAACTACATGGCGGAGACGGGAGAGAGCGGCTTGCACTGAATAGATCTATAGACTCATAGAGACAGATGTGGATGTAGATGGAGCAAAATCGTGTATATACAAGTCTGGAATCGTTTCTTGAATTATCCTACTAGCGTCCTCTATTTTGTGTTCAACTAAGAAAAGCAAAAGCAGCCGAGTCTATTTACCTGTACACTGTCCAATGTTTTACCAATCCATTCTTTTTGTGTTTTGCCCCATCTGTCCGAGTAGTACCCAATCCTCCATTCTCCATCTCTGCGTCGTCTGTCTGTGTGAGTAGCCAAGTCGCCCACTCCTCCTCTTTGCACCATCCCTATCCTTCTACCCCTTTACCTGCCCCCGCGCCCTCCCCTGCCCCCCCGAGGCGCCCTGGGCTTATCCGGGACGACGTTCAGGCCCCTCGTCCCCCGCAGGCCCATCTTGCCGACCGTGCTGCGCTGAATCGTCGGCGTCTCGGGCGTGCCCAGCGCCTCGCGCGCGTACACGTTGGCCTGGCGCACCAGCTCCTCCTTGTCCCAGCGCAGGCCCTTCATGTGGTTGTTGTAGTAGCCGAGCCAGGCCTGGTAGATGCGGCCCTTTTCCTCCTCGTCCATGCGCTCCATGATGCGGGCCACCTCGGGCTCGGTGGACACGTCGGCGTCCTGCGGGACAAAGGAGATCTCCTTGAGGGTCCAGCGCGGGAAGAAGGCCTCGTCCTCGGCGATGAGGAAGACGCCCTTGCCCTCGGCGTCGGCGCGCGCGGTGCGGCCCAGGCGGTGGATGTAGCTCTGCTTCTCGGAGGGGATGCCGACCTGGAAGACGATGGTGACGCCGGGAAAGTCCATGCCGCGGGCGATGACGTCGGTCGCGGTGAGGATGGCGGAGCGGGCGTCGCGGTACGCGTTGGTCACGTTGGTGCGGCGGCTCTGCGTCATCCGGCTGTGCAGCGTCGACACGGGCGGCAGCCCGGGGATCTGCGAGAGCACGTGGCCGTAGAGGCCGGCGAGCGCGGCGGTCGGCGCGAAGACGATGGCCTTGAAGTTGCCGTTGTTGGCGGCGGCGGCCTCCTGGCGCACGGCGCCGACCATGCCAGCGGCGACGGAGGAGAAGGAGGGCACCTTGACGAGGTGCTGGGGGACGCGCTCGTGCGTGTTGGCCTCGCCCTCGGGGATGGTGGAGATGAACTTGTAGCCGGGCGCGAGGACGAGACCGGCGACCTTGTTGACGTGCGCGGCGATGGTGGCGGAGAAGAGCATGCCCTGACGCGGCACCTGCTGCCGGTCGGGCAGCTTGCTGACGATCTCGCGCAGCGCGGGCATGAAGCCCATGTCGAGCAGGCGGTCGGCCTCGTCGAGCACGAGGGTGTCGAGGCCGCGCAGCGCGTAGACGATCTCCTCGTTGGACATGTGGTCGATCAGGCGGCCGGGTGTGGCGATGAGCACGTCGCAGCCGTCGAGGATCTGGCGTTCCTCGCGGTCCTTGTTGGTGCCGCCAATAGCGACGCGCACGCGGTAGGTGGGCAGCCGCTGAAGCAGCGCCTTCGCCTCTTCCGCGATTTGCATGGCTAGCTCACGGGTCGGCGAGATGACAAGGAGAGAGGTGGGTGAGTCGCGGCTGACAGCGGCGCCGCGCGTCCGGCTCAGCATGGTCTGCAGGGCGGGCAGAAGAAACGCGACGGTCTTGCCGGTGCCCGTCTTGGCCTGCACGAGGCAGTCGCTGCGGTTCGGCGGCAGCAGCTCCCACAGTGTGGCGGCCTGGACAGGCATCATGTGGTTAAACTTGAGGTCGTCGGTGATGGTCTGGATGACGAGCGGGTGCACAAGGTCCTGCCCGGCGAGGTCGGCAAAGCGCGGCGTGTCGAGGGGCACGGCCTCGGTCAGCGGCGGCTTGTACGAGGCATCATCTTGGGCAGGAGGCGGCGTGTGAGTAGGCGTGTCATCCACGTCCATGGCCATGGGGCTGTCCGTGCCGTAGTCTGACCTGTTGTTGTTGGCATGGCCGCCACCACGGCCGCCGCGTCTGTTGCCGCCGCCGCGGCCGCGAAAGTGTCCCTTAGAACCACCGCGGCCGCGACCGCCTCCGCGACGGCGATCTGGGCGCTGCCCATCTCTGCCTCCTCTCTCAGTCATTGCTAAAATTCAGCAAAGGAATTCAGCAAAGATATGTGTGTGTTTGGATGAGATTTAGGTAGTAGTGGTAGGTGAGGCCGATTGGAGGTGTTGCAAAAATGGAAATAGGACCCACTTCTGGACATCTTCACGATTGGGTTGACAAGGACCAATAGTCGTGCTTGCAAGAATAAATCCAGAAAATCAACGAGGAAGCCTGTAATTACATTCAAAATTTTTTTTCTTCATTTTTTTGAATTATATACACACATTAAGTATCTTGAAAGAAAAGCACATCCGTTTTCGATCATTGCAAGGTGTTCGTCCTAGCCAATTCACCAAGTGTTTGCACCTCTGTTTCCAGCATCAAAGCTCAACGGAAGGAAATGTACAAAGCAATTCTCTACGGGTACCTACCAATAAAAATTTGACGGCAGTGTGAATGTTCAATCCATCTGATATGCCTAATATGCCTGCCTGAGGTGTCCACATGGACCTCAGCCTTGACAGCTGCCAGCTGCCAGGAGTGGATCGCCAGTCTTCGCTCTCCGCTGTTTGCACCTCACCTCCCATCCCCAACCAGCTCGACCAACACTTTGAAGACTCAACCACTTGCCCTCTACATGAATCACCGAGCACTTCTAGTACTACAACTCTATCATGGTACTATTCCTGAAGTCGCGTGACCCATTTGCTACTACTGACCGCGTCCTCTCCTTCGGGTTAGTGTGCTCAGGCTACGTGCCACCAGCATCAAGATGTGCGATGCTATCCTGTGCCCCAGAGACAGTCCAGCCCTGCTTCGCGCCGTCGGGACAACGCAGTGAAAAATCGAGCAACAATTAACATGGCGCGAGCATTGCTAGCCAGAATGCTAGAACGACGCATTGACATCGACATGGGGTCTAATCTTATATAAACACCATGCGATTCGCTGGTCTCGGTATCCAGCGAGCGCCAGTTTTTCATCAAAGCGCCGATGAAAGCATCAAAAGTGGCGTGGTGTGAGCGGTGCCACACCTGAAAGACATACCGCGTTGCGCTCACATCGGCAAAGATCGACATCAGTGCCGTCTCCCTCCCGAACCCGAGTCCCCGTCAACTGATCGCTATTCCTCGATTGCCTGTCGGTCGCTCAATTAGGCTGCGCCCATACGATGATGCTACATACATGATGACCATGCAACCTTCTTCAGCGCATGCACAGGGGTGGATCGGGACGGTCTTGCACGCCAAAACAGAGGTAGTGCCCGGCCGGATCGGACAGTCCAGCCAGTAACGAGGGCATCATTACGAACCTGACCAGCGATTTCCATCACCCCTGTTCCTCAATGCCGGCCCCAGAGTCAAAAGCAGCTCTAACTGTTAAAATCGGGCATGCTTCTCCCATCAAACTACCAACGAGGCGGCGCCGTCGCGGCACGGGGAACGGCCCCGCCCTAGCCTCGCCTTGCTCCATGTGGAAGGTCATCAAGTTGGCGTGCCTCTGCTACTGCACGTGGAAACTGTGCCACCGCCATCCCGTTCGTATGGGCGCACATCTCGAGCCGCCAGATGACCGAAGGGAGGGGCCTCAGGCCTGGAATTGATAAGCTGTCTCTAGTGAAATGTCCGGCTCTCCGGTGCACCCGCGGCTGGCTGGCGAATAAGTGCTGGAAACCGTCTGATATAAAGGTACACCGGTTCTTCGCACAAAAGGACAAGTTCCCGGAGCCAAAGTAGGAAAGACCCCAAGTCTAAGCGCTCGCAATGCCTTCGCTGCAGTCCTTGGTCAAGGCTCTCCCAGCCCTGTCGGCTACGGCTTTGGCTGGCGCGAGTCTGCCAGCCAAGCCGGCCGATCTATCCACGCCCATGCAAGTGCGTATCGCTGTCAGTGGCGCAAATAGTACGTGTTTACATCCCAACACATTGACTTGTATTGGCTTGTGTTGACAAAATTCCCAGGCATCTCTGTCGGATGGAACACGTACCAGCAGTCGGCGAATGCCTGTGTGAGCTATGGCGCCTCGGCGAACTCTCTTACACAGAAATCTTGCTCAACAAAGTCCGATACCTACCCGACGTCGCGCACCTGGTTCCAGACAGTTTACTTGAACAACTTGGCCCCTGCCACCAAGTACTATTACAAGATTGAGTCGACAAATTCTACCGTGGAGCAGTTCCTCTCCCCACGCACTGCTGGTGACAAGACGCCCTTCTCCATCAACGCCATCATCGACCTGGGCGTTTACGGAGAGGACGGCTACACGATTCAGAATGACCAGTCGAAGCGCGATTTGATTCCCAACATCCCTCCTTCGCTTAACCACACGACCATCAAGCGCCTTGCCGACACTGCCGACGATTACGAATTCATCATCCATCCGGGCGATCTTGCTTATGCTGATGACTGGATTCTGCGCGGAAAGAATCTCTTTGACAGCAAGAATGCGTTCCAAGCCATTCTCGAGCAGTTCTACGGGCAGCTCGCCCCCATCTCTTCCCGCAAGCCCTACATTGTGAGCCCTGGCAACCACGAGGCCGCGTGCCAGGAAATCCCCCACCTCACCTGGACTTGCCCAGGCGGCCAGAAGAACTTTACCGACTTCATGACGCGATTCAAGAGCAACATGCCCAGCGCATTTGCTTCCACCTCCAAGGCCGACAAGGCCAAGGTCAGCGCGAACAAGGCCCAGCAGCTGGCCAATCCCCCCTTTTGGTTCTCATTCGAGTACGGCATGGCGCACATTGTCATGATCAACACGGAGACCGATTTCCCTTCGGCGCCGGACAGCTCCGATGGGTCTGCCGGTCTCAACAGCGGTCCCTTTGGCGGCCCCCAGCAGCAGCTGGACTTTCTCGAGGCTGATCTGGCGTCTGTGGATCGTACCGTGACCCCGTGGGTTATTGTCGCTGGTCACCGGCCGTGGTATACGACAGGTGATGGCCCTTGCACACCGTGCCAAGAGGCCTTTGAGCCGCTTTTCTACAAGTACGGTGTTGACCTGGGCGTTTTCGGCCACGTACATAACTCGCAACGTTTCTATCCTGTCTACAACGGCACCCAGGATGCCGCTGGCATGAAGAACCCCAAGGCGCCCATGTACATTGTGTCGGGCGGCACGGGTAACATTGAGGGGCTCAGCGCGGTCGGCGCCAAGCCCAGCTATACCGCGTTTGCGTACGCTGACGACTTCAGCTATGCAACGATCCGCTTCCAGGATGCGCAAAATCTCAAGGTCGACTTTTACCGCTCGTCGACGGGCCAGCTGCTGGATAGTTCGACGCTGTTCAAGGCGCACAAGGACCAGTTTGTGGTGCAAGAGTACAAGTAGGCTCTCGCGCCCAAGCGGGTGAGTCAGTAAAAATCAGGCGTAGCCAGCGGAGCGGGGATGGTGCAGTATTTATAGCTGCGACCGTCGATCATGAGGCTGACGGGCGGTAGGGTAGCTAGGGTAGCTATTTTAGACTATACGGAGACGTGATCAGCTATAGGATATTCGAACGACTCACTGTTACAATTTTGCCACTCAGCCCGTCAGCACGCTCCCCTCATTCGTTCATCAGCGGCCACGGATCGCTCGGCGCGGACAGAAGATTCCAGGTAGGCCGGAGCTTGCGCGGACGGCACAACCGTGATATGACAAGCAAACAAATACCGTACCTGCGAAGTAACTACGGAGAAATACTGATTCATCTTAGTCCAGCCCCACGCTGTGTTCGCGCGCAGCTCAAGGCTGGGAGGGGAGAGGGGAATGGGGGGAATAGCAGACGAGAGAGGGGAAGCTAGGCCTTGCCCGCTTTCCGCCTCAAGTTTCCCGGCAGCCGGTTCACGCCATTAAAAGTCCCCTTTCCTTTCCATCTCCTTGGTCATCAAACCATCATCCGCCGCCGCCGCCGCCGCCGCCGCCGCGCCCCCTGCGCTCCCCTTCCTCTTCCACATCACCAGAATTCCCGGCCCATGGATCTCAAGACGGTCGTCCGCAACCTAAAGGAACAATCTATAGCGCGAGCCAAGGACTACGAGGTGCCGCTCAAGTCGGCCGCGCCCCGGCAGAAACGGTGGGCCACGAAGAGCAAGACTGGCTGCGCTACTTGCCGGTTCGTTTAGAAAACCCCCAACACCCTGCGCTAGCCATGGACAGGTGAAAATGGAAGCCCGAGACGAGCTGGTTGCGTTGCGTTGTGCTGCGTCTCGTTTCATCTCGCTTCCCGATGCCAAGGGAGGGGAGAAAGGGGGGATACAGGCAGCAACCTGCTTTGCGCCCTCTGGAGCTTGCCACCACCACCGCAACCCTGCCTGGCAGTGCGTTCCGCAAGGACATGCCGACTGGATGCTAACCTGTCTTTCGTCGGTTCGTTTATTCGGCGTATAGGATCCGACGCATTAAATGTGACGAGGGAAAGCCACACTGCCAGCGATGCGTCCTTACAGGACGTCTGTGCAGCGGGTATGCCACTCCTGCCGCCGCCGCTGCCGACGCCGCCGCCCCCTCGTCGTCCTCTGTCTCACTCTCACCCGAGCCTGAGGCGGCAGCGGCACCAGCACCGGCCTCGTTGCCGTCGTCGTCCAAGGCCATGGTGCCGGTGCCGAGGGCCAATCACCACCCTGACTATCACATAATGGATGCCATCAGATACTGTTCGTTCAACCGTCGTACCATGCTCCGCTGATGGGGAATATTTCTTGGCTAACGGGGTGTCGTGGCGGTGGATCGTTTAGTTGGGTCAGTCATGATGAAGGAGGAAGCCTTCCATAACCCGGGTGACAGTATCTTTAAGACGACCTTCAAGCCGAACTTGCACGTTGAAAAGATCACGTCACGAGAAAGCTTCATCGCGCTGGTCGTCACGGACCGCATCGTCAACGCCTCGGCCCAGGCTGGCGTGCTGCCTCGACAGGGCAACCTCCCCGGCATCAATCATCTCTGGTCCTTGCTTTACAGACACATAGACATCGTGATCAAGGACCTGAACTCGAGAATAGCAGGGGGCGCTGCCATTGAGACCCTGCTCCGTCGGCTGGTCGACCTGCTCAGCATCGACGTACGTGCACCCGAGAGACGAATGACTTGAGTTGCAAGTGATGATGCTAACCTTTCTTTGCACAGCTGTCGATCATGGACCCTGCTTGGCGGTCCCACGTTGAGGGCTTTGCAGCCTTGGTCAAGCTCCACGGTGGCGTGCAGAAAGTGATCAATGTCAAGGCTGCTCTTGAACGCGACCAAAGAGTACCGCCGATGGCTTTGCACTACGTCTTAATGTAAGTCAAGACCAAAATTCTCCACGCATGTCTTGTTCTGCATGTGTCCTAACAAGACTTCTCAGCTACTCTACACTGGCGAATACGACTAGTCCCGCCAGCAATCAAATTACGGGCCTGGCGAACTGGTCAGCCGACGACATCACGGCCGCGTACTCACACACCGGCTTCCATCCTGCGCCTTGCCCGACGTCTGTGCTGCAAGATATTGTTCGCATCACACGGTTACGTACAATGTGTTTGGCAGAACCAACCATCACGTCGGCTTTTGTCCCTATTGCCCACGAAGTCTCCCGGCTGTTGCAGGCGTTTGTGCCGGAGGAGTGGACGGAGCCGTATGCGAAGCCCGAAGACCCCTGCATGCCGCTGGCTGGGGACCTGTACAAGACGGCATCGATACTGTATGGGCTGCTGTCGCTACCCCCGGTGCTGGCGGCCGAGTTTGCCACGATACCCGGGGCCGACCCCCCGGCCATGGACGGGCCATCGGCGGTGGAGAGAGCACGGCTGTTCTACGGCGCGTACCTGATGAACCTGGTAGAGCGGGCGATGGGCGAGCTGCCGCTGCCGCAGGGTGTCAGCTGGCCGATTGCGGTGCTCGGTGTGGCCAAGCACGACGCGCCGCAGGAGGAGAAGGACCGGCTGATCCGGCACCTGCGAACACTGCGGCTCAGGCCAGGCGCGGACAGCGGCGCAGCCAACATTGACATCAAGCTGCGCGACTTTTGGTACTTTGGGCACACCAAGTGGGAGGAGTGCTACCATGAGCCCATCAACGTCATCACGTAGGCGGTGGGCTGGGGGCATTTACATAGCGACGACTCAGGCAGAGCATAGCGATGGGCGTTTATTTACCTCAAATACTCAATCATTCAGGATACAAGACCAGCCGTACTTTGGAACTCCTTGCGAGGAATTTGATGTTAATAGTGTAGTGTATTACTGGGTGAGAGATGGCCTTGCTGAGGCCGGGAAGAGACAATCCTTGGGTGTGAAATTCCACTGTGAGGATATAGGCCGAAACTATTAAATATCTGGTACATGGACACGGAGATTGGGGCTGCTCTGCTCGATGAGCAGCCATTCGTGGCCTTTAACATGACGGAGATGGAGGGCAGACAGCTAGCGCGGGAGTCATGCGAGTATCAGTCAGTTTGCCTTTCGTTACCAAGTTGGGTAGAGTCGTTTTGCCTTTAAGCAATATAGCAGAGTATTTCTTTGAGCTACGACTCAGAGTGCTTTTAGCTTACACCACAGTTCAGAATCGGCACGGTCAAATAGACTTTTGTCGCAGGGGGGCAGAAAAAAGGTCACATTGAAGCACAATAATTCTCAAAAGCAGGACTCTTGGTGAAAGACTTGGGTCTAGCTGGTTCTGACTCTAAACTGCCATTGTCGGTCTTGTTCTTGGAGAAGATTTTGAGGCAAATGAATAGGCCATCAGCCACGTCCGGGTCCGTCCAATTTGACCAAGATAGATGTTTACTACCTAGGGCTCAGATATGTTGGCAATGGTTCGAATGGTCGCACTGGGCATCCGCATTGCTGAATTGGTACTCGGTGCAAGACAAATCACGGCATGGGACCCAAGCGACGACATGTCTATGGGGGTCACATGCCCGCTGGCAGTGCTGACCGCGAACGTTCAAGCCAGTGTCAGTCTCATTGTCCGTCTCATTGTCCACGCTCTGACTCATGGGATAGCACACCCAATCGCAACTCTGGCACGTCATATCGAGCACAGCGAACCACTGCTTGATCCACAGCCTCTCCGTCTCTGGCGGGTGGTAGTCCACGGTGTAGGTGGTACCAGTCGTCGTGCTCTCGCTCCAGGTGTAGCTGCTCTGGAAACCGAGTGCTGCCGACTTGGCCAGACTAAAGCTCAGGGAGCCGCCTTGGGTGACGGACCACCCGATTGTCTTTTGGTCAATATGGGATAGGTGGCAGACGTTGCCTTCAGCACAGTTGTAGCGCGGGCCGCTGCCATACCACCAGTAATCCCAGCGAGAGGCATCGGTACTGCAAGTATCCACGCCGACCACTGGAGTGGTGAGCAGTGAGAGGATAGCCGCTGTGAGAAGGGTACATTGATGCAGGTTTAGCATTTTGCAAAGGAGATAGAAGGGTAAATTGTGATAAGAGTATTCAAGAAGGAATAACCATGTCTTTCGATAAGTGTACTGGAGAGTCTTGTCCAAAGCCGATTTAAAGGCAGAAGTATGCAGCTACTTATATACTTGACTCTTTTGAGCTCGACATGTCGCTGCAGCATGCAAGCTTTACAGGATACTGCAAGTAAGCAGAGGTCAGTTTGACGATTCTGGCCTGGCTGGGTTGAAGCTCTGAACGAACTTGGGTGCAGCCTAACATGACGTTGAGCGTACTCGCGATGAACTTGCAACGAAGGGTCGATAAAACAAGTACAGCATTGCTATTGGCCAGCGGAACGCCTTCAGCCTTGTCCGTTATCAATTCTTTCCAGTTATAGTGGTCTAGGATTGGTCCCCAGGACATGGGGTCCGGAATCCGGCACAAGCGAGGGGGGCTAAATATATGCCCAACTGTAACTTAGCGGAGCGGCCAGCCACGTCTGATCTGGATTGGGTGATTAGCTTGCGCCAAAATCGCTAGTTTCATGCGATAGCAAACATCGCGAGGAGACTCTGGGGACTTTTGTCCAATTCTCTAGGGTTCAAATATGCAGTTATCCGCTCCGAAATCGTACCTTTGTTTGCTGCGCTGACCACGACCCGTGCGTGGAGTATTATAATAAAATGCTTCCTCTTATTGCACACCTTGACGACTAACAGAGGACGATAGGTAGTCAGGTCCTCTCCTCCCCAGCTTTCCCCAAATCACATTCACATTTTCCCCCAAACGCTGTCCATCTCTCACCGTTGGTCACTGGTAACTATGGCTTGGGTGCGCGATTGGCTCTTTTTTGGCGCCGCATGCTGTCATTTCGTCGCCGCTGCCACTGACGCGCCGGTTATTAGTGGTTGCGATGGAGACGGTAACTTTGGGCCACCATTCAACGCAACTGGCACTGTCTCTTTCGTAATAGAGAGCTTCACCCACAACAATGGCAAACCATGGTATCTGTCAGTCGGTCTCAAGGACAGGCGTGACAAAAACGCCGCCTACCCGGGTGTGCAGACAGTGACCGGCTATCTTAGTCTACCCGACGACTATGTCCGCAGTGCCAGGACCAACACAACTCAAATGTGTGTGTACCACTTGGGACAACGAAACACGACAGCCTCGCCGGATGGCTCATGCCAGGGCGTCATTGACGACGCATGCGCCAAGTATATTCAAAATTTTCAGGAGTCGCAATCCTTCTCGAATGGGGAATGTCCCGGGTTGCCCTCCGATGATGTTTGTGGAAGCCAAATATTCCAATTGGGTAAGCTGTTTTTGTCAGATCACTACAGAAAAGGAAAAAGAAAAAGAAAAAGAAAAAGAAAAAGACGTATGCTTATTTTGAACCAATTTTAGACACACCAATTACGCCGATACGCAGTAATTGCTCCACCAGCGTGCAGCCTGCGTTGGTTGGGCTCCCCGACGCGTACAACACCCAGCCAATCTTTGACTTGGGCTTGCCCTACGGAGACACCAAGGTGGACGCCTTTACTGCGTTTGACTCGCACGTACGTCAGTCGAATCCTGTGCTGCTCGTTTTTGGCGCCAAGCAAGACCAGGATGGCAAGATTGTCATGTATGATAGCAAGTTGCTGTGTGTAGCGCCTGTCAATGCGACGGCCGGCAGCCATTTTCCCAAGTCTTCGGCCGTTGAACTACGAGTACCAATGGCGTTGCTTTTAGTAACCGCTGCCATGACCCTTTCTGGGCTCTTTCTTTGTTGATGCATGACTGTGCTGCGTCGGATGGCAGGTCAACACAGGGATCATGTTCCAGTTGTGTCATTGGATCGCCATGTCGATTCAAAATGACTTTCATTTCTTTCGAAAGTTTTATGTCAAAGTTAGAATATATCTCGATACACCTTCATACTATTCTGATCTGTCTAGAAATTTGGGCGGGACTGTGTCTGCATAATATCAACCCTCAGTGTTAGTAACTGTTGGTGTTCCCTCGGCACCACGAAGCGTATCTGCTATGCTGGCAGGATTCTCACCATGCCCAAGCAACGCTGCTGTTATTGTTATCAATACCAGATTAGGCCACTTCAACTAAGGCTCAATTCAGAAAAAGTGAACAGCATCTGCAATAAAAGATGCTGCGAGATGCTGCAGGTTGACACCAGCCAGCGCAATTTCGCGGCTGACCGCGGGGGATGGCGTACGAAAATCGGCACACATTTCGTAAAAGTCGGCCTGGAGTCTCTGAACGAAGAGCGGATACTGCTGGTCAAAGCTCTTAATTAATTTTTAGAGGTTCTTATTGAAGCCTGGGAGTGATTGGAAAAGTTGCAGGTAGTCTAGAAAACATGGGCGAGTCATTAGTATGTCTGAGGGCGTGATTATGAGGTTGAGTCTGCCACTCTCGCTGGAGACTCTATCCTAGGAACTAATTTAAAAGAAGTAATAAAAACCTATTAGAAACTTATAATTTAATAAAAGTATTATTTATTAACTACTCTTTTTACTATAATTATATTCTAGTATATTCTATTAGAGTTAGGGTATTTTTTTAGTTCTAAGGTAATTATAATTTATTAATAAGATTTAGTAAGATAAAATTTCTTTAAACTCTATTATTAATTATTATTTAAGTTTTATTTTTATTAATAAAGAGTTAATTATAAAGTACTATATATTATTAATATTTATAGTATATAAAGATTAATTTAATTTTTATTAAAGTATTAGTTTTAATTATAATAATAATTATTATTTTTTAAACTTTTCTTCTTTTATATATTAATAGTCTTTTTATTAGACTTATTAATAGAACTTTAATAATAATTAATATATTTATATTTTATTATAATAGTGGCTTAATCCTATTCTATAGTTAGTCTGTTTCTTAGGTAGAGAGTCAGTTTAAATGTATAAGTATATATAAGTAGTTATTATAGTGTAAGTCACGTTAGGAGATGTCTCCTAATAGTAGAGCTATTACTTAGATTAATTAGTAGAGATCTAGACTACCTAGCTATAGGAGTACCTCCTCTTTAAGTACTTATCTACCTCTCTACTATTTTCTTAGGATCACTCTAGATTACTAGTAATCCCCTATAATCTAATATCTATAGGATCACTACTAGCTCACTATAATCTATAGTAATCTAGTTATATAACCTTATATCCTATTTAGATAACTTATAGGTTCCTACTTAGTCACTCTCCTTAGGCCGCCTCCTAGCTACCTTACGTATATTCTTAATTTATAATATTATTCTCCTCCCCTATTAGTCTTATCCTTAAGGCTACTATATTAGGTCTCCTCTTTCTTTATTCTATAGATTTATTTTTCTCTCTTATATTATTATACTTTACTATATCTAATTATGTTTCTAAGCCTTATCTTTTAAAAGCTAAATAGTGTTTTAAACTTACTACTACTATTAAGGAATTTAGTATTAAAGTTATACCTTATTCCTTTTATTATTCTTAAAAACTTCCTTATAAGATAATAGAGGGTGTTTCTTATTATAAAGAGTGTGTTTATTATAGTTATTCTTATAATAGTTTAAGTGTACTAGTATCTTCTCTTAATTAAATTATTTTAGAATCCTAATATTTATATTATAAGGAGGAGGAAGCTACTACCCTCCTTTACTGCCTTTAATAAGAATCCTTTAAGGCGCTAGTTAAACTAGAACACTTATAAAAATAATATAAGTCCCTTATAACTTAAGGTTCTACTATAGTTAAGTATAGCCTTTAGTTATTAGATAAGCTTAATAAGTCTAAGAGAGCTAAGTTAGAGGCTATAATTAAGGTCTAGTCCTTAGGTTATATAGATATAGTAGATTAGAATGTTATTTTTTTAGATTTATTATAGATACCTAAGAAGGAACTTAATAAGTAGAATACTACTTATTAAACTATTAAAGTAGGTCTAAGTATCCTATAAGGTTCTTAATTAGTTCCTAGGTGTTTTTAGAGTTTAAGTATCCTTTCTACTTAATAAGATAATAATGATTCTTTTTTATACTTTATGTTTTAAGTATTCTTTTAACCTTATATTTATTTATATCTTTAATAGTAATATCTATAGTAAGTATTATATTACTTAGTACTTTCTCTAATAATAATATATAAAATATAGGATGTATCTTTATCCCTTCTAGTAATAATAGTTTATAGTTAATTTCTAATAGTTTCTATTTAATAAGGAATAGTCTAATTTTCTTCTAATTAAGTTTATTACTAGGTTGTTTTATTTTAATATTTTTATAGATAAGGTAAACTTTATCTCCCCTCTTTAGGATTAGTGCTAGTAATCTCTTTTTATCTATATAGTGTTTTATTTAATTCTATAAAAATATCTATTCTATTTATAAGTGTTTCTATATTTCTATAATTATTATTACTATAGCTGCTAGTGTGTTCACTTTCTATGTTATATGTGTGTTAATTATAGGGTCGTACTTATAGTTTACTCTAAAAGGTGACATTTTTGTATTCTTATTTTCTAAGCTATTTATAGCCTATTATATAAGTAGTAACTATTC
>NW_017387350.1:0-102683 GCF_001636725.1 Cordyceps fumosorosea ARSEF 2679 | reverse complement strand
TAAGAAACAGATTTACTGTGGATTAGAGAAGAGCCACCGTTACATAACTGCATACTGTACGGTCATAAAACTTTAAAGTAAAGATAAGTATATATTAAAAAGGATTAAGTTATTTATTATTATCATTAAAAGCATGTATAAAAGGCATACTAGAAAGGTAGAAAAGCTATTTATATAAAAACTTATTTTAAGTAGTAGCCTAGATGACTTCACAGGCAGACTTTCCGCAGTCCCCTCCCTCCGCCCGACTTTTTCCCCCATATCATGGCTTGAAAAAGAATAGGCCGATAAACTCCAATTAATAAATATGACCGCCATAATCCCAACAGTCAGACGACAGTTTCCCTCCCCACCTCCCAGTCGACTTCGGCTGTAAAGTCACGTGCAGCAATCTCTAAATGACGTACAACTGGCACCACATCGCTGGAAACTGGTCAGATCCAGCCCGAATCTCATTAAATCCGTGTCTCAATCTGCAGCTGCATTGGCATCTCACGACAAGGCGACAAGCTTTTTTCCCTCGCCGTCGCAATCCAACGACCGAACATGCTGCGACCCGTAACACTCCGCCCGCTCCGGGCGGCTCAACAGCCCGCATTCCGCGCCGCCCGCCGCACAATCTCTTCGTCGCGCGGTTCGTCCAAGCTGACGCAAGAGTTTGATCTCAACAGACTCAATGCTCAGCGCCGCGACTACGACCGCAACCGCACTGCGTTTCTCACCGCCGGCGCCGTCGCCGGCATCATCTCCTTCATCTACACGGCCTGGAAACTGAAAAAGGCCATTGAGGCAAACAATGCCAAGGAAGGCGGCGGCGGTGTCAAGTTTGACTCCCCGCCCAACATCCCGACGGAACAGTTCAAGACGGAGGCCGGCGAGCTGCGCAAGATCATTGTCCACGACGAGGACGGCAACGAAGTCGTGCCGACGGGCAACAGCACCGTGCCGCTCTTCCCGCGCACCATCAACGTCAGCCTCCCCCTCGACACGAAGCGGCAGAGCACCCTCGAGGCCTCCATCACCGACTCGGCCGGCACGCAGTACACGCTCGTCGGGCTGGGCATGCGCAGCGTCACCTTCATCGGCATCAACGTCTACCTGGTCGGCCTGTACGTCGCCACGCAGGACATCGCCCGACTCCAGCACTACCTCGTCAAGAGCGTCAACCCGGTGGCCACGACGCTGATCCCGTCGGAGAAGGACGCGCTGCGCCGGCGGCTGCTGGACCCGGTCGAGGGCGAGGCGCTGTGGGACGCGCTGCTGCGCGACGCCGGCCTGCGCAGCGTGCTGCGCATCGCGCCCGTGCGCGACACCGACTTCCACCACCTCCGCGACGGCTTCGTGCGCGCCGTCCAGGCCCGCTCCGCCCTCGACAAGGCCGCGTACGGCGACGAGGCGTTCGGCGCCGCCATGAAGGCCTTCAAGGCGCTCTTCAACCGCGGTCAGGTGCCCAAGAAGAAGGAGATGCTGCTGTGCCGCGGCGAGGGCGGCGCCCTGGCCGTCACCTACGACGCGGGTGGGAAGCAGCAGCGCGAGGTGCTGGGCACGATCGAGGATCCCAGGCTCAGCCACCTGCTGTGGCTCAACTACCTGGCAGGCAGCAAGGTCGCGTCGGAGCCGGCGCGCAAGAACATCGTCGAGGGCGTCATGGAGTTTGTGGAGCGGCCGGTCGGCACGGTCGCAACGCAGGTGGTATAGAAGCGTGTTGCCGTTCGGCACGGAGACCCGAGCGTGTACAATGTGTATTATTAGACGGGGCGGTTGACTTCACAGGAGGGGAAATATACTGTTCGCGGCGACGAGTATCAGATACTTCACTCAGCGATGTGAGATTTCAATACAATATTCATGTTACATTGCATGTACGCTCAAATGGCATGTGAACGCAGGGGCTTGTTCGGACGTGGGTGGAGTGACTGACAAAGCCGACAACATGGGAGCAATACAACTTCAACACAAGAAAGAGTCGCAAGAGTCGAACGGCTAAATATCCACGATTAATGGTTCAGCAAGAGCATTGCAATGCGTCTATTAATATGTGTCTCTCTATACATGGTAGCCTTGCGCCACGGCTAGAGTCTTGCACTGAAAGCCAATCAGTTTTCAGAATCTTGCGAGCCGGCCCGCGCCGGAGATGTCAAGGAACAAACAAGAAAAGGGTATGCAAAGGCGTGTTTCGTTCGCTTACGCCTTGAGAGCGCCGGCCTCGGTCAGGAGGGCCTTGAGCTTGCCGGAGCTGCTGAGGCTCTGGAGGTCCGAGTTGCCGCCAATGTGCTTCTTGGCGATGTAGACGTTGGGGACGGTGCGCTGGCCCGAGATGTCCTCGAGGGCGTCCTGCACGGCGCTGCCATCGGCTGTGTTTGTATCGTGTTAGCTGTATCCGATCGGGATTGGAGGAGGAGACGGGGATGGGCATACACTCTTCGTCGAGCTCGACGACCTTGAAGTCGGCGTCGAGAGAGCTGAGGAGGCTCTTGGTAGCCTTGCAGTAAGGGCAGTAGGACTTGGAGAAGACCACTAGAGCGGGAAAGAAATGATTAGTATTCGGAACGGAAATGGGCTGCCGCGCGCGCAAAGGACGCATAGAGAGTCCGGCGCAGCGGAAGGAGGGGTATTGCGGCGGGCATGGTGGCGGTGCGACAACGGGTGGTGGTGAAGAAGTCTAGGGTAACTTACTGACGGCGTTGTCGTCAATGAGCTTCTGGGCTTTCTGGGAGGCCATGGCGACGGATTGCGGACTGGGAGAGGAGAATAGGTTGCGAAAGAAGTTGAGGTTCATTTGGGAGGGGAGAGGTGATGGACGGCGGGCGGGCAGGTTAATAATATTCGGTCTGGTAAGTAGCTTTCCAGCGGGGACCAGTGAATGGAATCGGTTGGCGGGGTTCTGTCCAAGAACTATTGTTCGCGTCACAGCGGCAGTTGACGATGACAAAGCGGGGCGGTGCAAAGACGACACTGCGCGAAATGCGGCGGTGGTGTGCATGTGCATTTGCTTTGCAGCAAAAGGCTTGTACTCTACCAAGTAGGCAAGGTCGGTCGGTGGTGATGCAATCGGGTGGTGGTGACGGCAAGGCTTGATTGGAAATCGAGAACTCGGACGAATTGGACCGGGCCGACGGTCTTGGGGAATGAATGACGTTATACCTGGCCTGGGTTGGTGTGGATTTTCAATGATGCAATGCCTGGTACCTGGGTTACTGGGTGCTGGCTTGCCGTACGGACGGGTTACGATTGAATGCTTCTCCTTTTTTTTCCTTCGCTTTTTTGCAGAGGTGGAAACCCGCTGTATTTATCACACATTTCGCTGTGGAGCGCGGAGCCATCTCCCGTCCGGATTCCAAAGCGGAATCGCTCAGGTACAAAAGATTCTCGGCGATTCCCGCTAGTCATTTGTCTGCAATGCTGGGCGTTGCTTAGAGTTCGGTTCGAATGCAATAGAAGATAGGCATCCGACCTGACCAATGTGACGTTTTCATGCAAGAGCGGCTGATTACATCCGCCTCGGATCTTGTGATCTTGTGATCTTGTGCGAGTCTGCGTGCGTTCTCCCCAGCATACAGTGGCTTCAGGCACGCAGGACTGCCACAATCATTGTTCGCTTGGCTCAGGGCAACATGGTTAACCCAACGCACATTTGCTCTCCACGAAGCGTACAATATCAACTATAATCCAAAATTACATCAAGTCCCCCTTCAAGCGCCGTGATACTCACTGCACGTGCTCTCATCAAAGACATCTCACTTGTCATCTCCTTCAGGGTAGCATCTTGCCATTCCACAAGTCGCCCCCGCTAAAAAGAATCATACACCTGGCGCCTCCCTGATGATCCAACCTACATTCAGCCAACCAGCAGACCTCTTCAGCTGGATTGACTGCTGCCCAACCCCGCGCTCTCACCAACCCTCGGCGCGCATTGCACCCGATCACGACAAGTCGTGCGACCTTGTCGACGACCAACGACCTGATCGCTTCAGCGACCCCTCCTCCCTCGGCCCGTCCTCCTCCGGCCCGTCGCATCGTCGCTCAGCTTGACGCAAACACCACGCCTCATCCAATCGCACTACTCTTCAAACCGCATCGCAACGCATTGTCCGCAAGTCAACCTCCACTCCCGGCAAAGGTGTCCTTTCATAGGCCACCTTACCCCCCCGACGACAAGGTGGATTCAACCCGTGCTGCCGTGGCATCCCCCGGTGCCTTGCAGAACATCGGCAGCTACATCACCGGCACCCTCGACACGCTCTCTGCTACTCTCGACTCCTCCAACCAGTACATCGCTACCACACTCGGCCTCCACCCCTCCCTCGTCTACACCGCCGCTGCCGTCCTCCTCGCCGTCCCCGTCACCATGTCGCGCTACGGCTGGTCCCGCGGGAGCCCCTACGCTTCCCAGCCCGGCGGAGTCCCCGCCATTACCGAGGACGACTACGCATACATCACCTCCCAGGATATCGACGACGCCGGCCTGGCCGCCCCCGCCCTGAGCGCACCGCGTCGTCAGCACTCACCCGCCGCCACCGCCGACGATGATGTGCTGCTCATCAAGCACCGCGGCGTCAACTACCCGACGCACTTCCCCCACGGCGCCATCGACGACGGCCGACTCCAGGTCCACGATGTCGCCCTGCGCGCCGGCCTCATGATGAGCCTCTCAGAGCGCGAGACCCGCTCTCTCAGGTTTGTCTACAAGGGTCGCCAGCTCAAGTCGCCCTCCGCCCCCGTCCGCGAATACGGCATCAGAAACAACAGCACTCTGATGGCCATCCTGCCTGAGGGTGGCGGCTTTGGCGGCCGCGCCGACGGCTCCGACGAGGAAACGGTCGTCGTCAACGAATCCAAATCGCAGAGGAAGAACAGGCGGCGCAAGGAGGCCAAGAAACGCATCGATGGTGGCGACGGCGGCGATGACGCCGCCAGCAGCCCCCGTGACAACACGTCCAGTGCCGGCGCCAAGTCGCCGTCGCCCATTCCCGGCGCCGCTGGCCAGAAACGCATCAATGAGCTTGCCGACGAGTTCAACTCAAAGTGGCTGCCGTTATGCAACAAGTTCATCGCAAAGCCGCCCGCCGATCCGCGGAAGCGCACCGACGAGCACCTGCGGCTTTCCGAGACGGTCATGCAACTCATCCTGCTCAAGCTCGACGAGGTTGAGCCAGAGGGTAACCCGGATGTGCGACAGAGTCGCAAAGACCTAACTCGTACTGTGCAAGACGTGTTGAGGCAGCTGGATGTCGCCGCGGGGACTCTCGACGAGTAAGCACTCTACAGATAGATATGTACTTTCCACCTTTTTCTACGGGCTTTCTGTCTTGTTTTCTTTGTATTTCGCCGGCCATTGGATGGATCATTTAGAGATAGACTGAGAGAAGAGGGCAAAAACTAGGGTTGTTCGAGACGGAACAAGGAAAAGCGCCATACTGATATTGTATTCGGCATGCCGTGGATGGCATTGGGCTGCGATACGCGGCACCTGTACGGTCTACAGATAGATCCGATCATTGGTTATTATTAGCGTCACGACTAGAATAGGTACGATGCAATGCATTGGAATAAAATGGTCTGCCTCAAACGGGCCAAACCAACAAGCCGACCGTTTTGTACGGGTACACAACGTGTGTACGACCTGTGTTTGACGTTTGTATTTGTTAGGTCTTCTGGCAAGCGGTCTCAGTGCAAACAGTGTGAGTAGTGCCACGGCCAGTGACATGCTTTACCCCACCACCTCAGGTCACTTGGGACTTTGGGCTCTCACAAAAACTTTGCACGTGACGAACTGGCAATTTGGTGGTGGAACGTTGCCCGGCGAATTCTCGGCAAATGGGCCTGCTAGGTCTTGTTGCCCTAAGCCGTCTTTAACACGCAGCCCTGCTCGCTTGCCAAAAATTCGACCCTAGACCAATTAAAGCTAGCGCCACCTTCAGCTAGAGGCACAACCCAAGCCCTCAACACAGTGTGCTCGACTGGATTTTCTTTCGTTAATCGCGAACCACTTCCTTCCGCCCAGGGAACGACACACTAACCCACAGCAAACCACAGGAAACCAGATTCTCGTCTCGCCTCGAGGGTTTGTTTTTGTTCAAAGCTGGTCGACTTGGACATTCTTTTTCTTTTTCTTCTTTCCATTTCATATTAAAAAAAGAATCCGGTCACGATGTCTTCCTTCGAGCCAGTTGTGAGTAACCGCCGCATTGGAAGATGGATGGTTGCGCACTCTTTCAACGCCTGCACAAGAACACTGCGACGGAATTCGAAGCTTCACGGGATGAGCGACGCGATGCACGGCGCGCTGGGTGCTGCATTCTACACTGCGGCAAATATTACGACCGATGCCGAGCTCGCCACCATGCATCCCCGCGAATCGCTGCATCGACCGTCGTGTTGACACTTGATCGGGCTTGAAAGAGGGCTGGAACAACCACGCAGGAACGGAAGCGCGCGGAACATTGGGCTAATGGATTTGTCGTGCAGGTCATTGTCGATGGCAAGGGCCACCTTCTCGGTCGCCTCGCCTCCATTGTTGCTAAGCAGCTTCTCAACGGCCAGAAGGTTGTCGTTGTCCGCTGCGAGGCCCTCAACATCTCTGGCGAGTTCTTCCGCTCGAAGCGTACGTTATACCACCTATGATCAGCGAGCGCCTTGAGTCGTGTTTTGCTCTCGAGCGCATCAACACCCTCACGAACCGAACCAATACTGACCTCACACAGTCAAGTACCACGCCTACCTCCGCAAGATGACCCGTTTCAACCCTACCCGCGGTGGTAAGTCTCTCTCAGTCCGCCAGCTGCGGCGCATGCACTAACTCTGTCAAGGTCCCTTCCACTTCCGCGCTCCCTCCCGCATCTTCTACAAGGCCGTCCGTGGCATGATCCCCCACAAGACTGCCCGCGGTGCCGCCGCCCTGGAGCGCCTCAAGGTCTTCGAGGGTGTCCCTCCCCCCTACGACAAGAAGAAGAAGATGGTTGTTCCCCAGGCTCTCCGTGTCCTCCGCCTGCAGCCCGGCCGCAAGTACTGCACCGTCGGCCGTCTCAGCCACGAGGTCGGCTGGAAGTACCAGGACGTTGTCGCCCGCCTGGAAGAGAGAAGAAAGGCCAAGGGCGCTGCCTACTACGAGCGCAAGCGTGTTGCCGCCCGCCAAATCTCCGACGCCAAGAAGTCCGCGGCCGCCAAGAGCCAGGCCTCCAAGAAGCTTGCCGCTCTCGGCTACTAAGTTGAAGTTGGCAGGTCTCTCCTCTCTGAAGTCTTACGGGCATCTTTGGAGGGAGAGGGACGTGGCTTTCGCATTGTCTAGTCATTTGTCGTGCGGTTCATTACATTGGCGCGGTGGTTCATAGGGAATTACATCATGGTTTTGCTGCTTGCTGCGTGATGGCAAAGGGATGGTGGCGCGGTTTACATTTTGGGGGGAGAATTATCCCGATGTGCTATATGAGACTCTTTTGGTTTTGGCTGGACTGGGTCTCTTCTGTCGCAAAACTGGACAGGCAGAGAGGCGAAAAGAGGAAGAAGACGAAAGGAAAACAAATCAACCCCCAGTACAGAACAACAACCATCCCAACACACATTCGCATACGAGACAAGATCAACACGTGGTTTTTATGAACGAAGGCGACATGCTTGACGAAGGGCGACGGATGGCTGAACAACTTGCAGAAGACTACAAAAATTCTACGATGGAAAGACAAGAAAAAAAAATACACAAAAAGGACAAACATTTAACCGGTCACTGGTTTCTTTATTTCGGCTTATAAAATGAACGGTTATTCTTATCCCTGCCAACCCCGCGACTTGGCTGCTTCCTCTGCTGTGGTTGAAGAGGAAGATAGGGATAATTCGAGGATGGAGAGACGTGATGTGGGCGGCTGCGTAGGAGTAGAAATGGAATACAATTCTCATGATCTTTTATATGATTTTCACCTTCCTACATCAATTGAGTGAAGCGTCTACCTAGAAGCTATGTCGGCATACAGAATAGGTTGGCGTTATTTGCCAGACGTTGTGCCCACGCCGTTAGAAACGGTCGTCTTGGGGAAAGGAACAGCCACACCATGATTCCTAACATTACGTGACTGCTCTCGTAAAGTGCCTAAAATATTCACAATGAATCATGAACCTTTAACATTCTATTTAATTTTTTTCCAAGTCCCTTGCCATGGCCTGGCCGCTGAGTTCACTTGTGATAATTATAGTGTTTGGGTGGCCCACCATCTCCCCCAGATCATGTGCCGATAAGATAGAGCGCGGACAGCGTGGCGCTATGAAGTGTCCTTTATCGCAGGTCCGCCAGCTATGATTAGCATCTACATACAAACAACCAACCTCGGAAATCAGCCTCCATTGACCACGTACGAGAAATTTCCAACCATTCCACGACATACTCTACGCGTTCCAAGTCAAACAAAATCGACCCCCTCAACAACCCACAAAATAATACACATAACAGACATTTGCAGCCACCATGTCGGACCTTGATCACTTTGACCTCGTCCCCATCACGCTCAACAGCGACACCAAAGAGGTCACCACGGGCCGGAGCTCACGCGCCCTGCGGGCCGAGCTCGAGCAGCTCAACGAGCTGCACCGGTCGATGCTCGCCCTCGAGACCCCCGGCGGCGTACCCCCGCCGCCCGTGCCCGTGAACCCGAAGCGCACCGCACAAGTGACGAAGCTGCGGGACAACGGCAACAACGAGTATCGCCGGCAAAAGTACGACGAGGCGATCCGGCTGTACACGCTGGGCCTGCAGATGGCGCTGGCGCGGCCGCTGTGGGAGCCGAGCGCGCTGGTGCGCGAGGAGGCGGCGGCGATGCTGGCGAACCGCGCGCAGGCGCACATGGCGCTGCAGGGGTGGCCGGAGGGCGCGGTGGACGCACTGGCGAGCGTGGAGGCGCGCAGGGTGGGCAACGCCAAGGCGTGGTGGCGGAGGGGAAGGTGCCTGTACGAGATGGCGAGGCTGGAGGAGGCGCGCGAGTGGGTGAAGGAGGGCCTGGAGGTGGAGGGCGAGGAGGCGGACCTGGTGAGCCTGCTCAAGGAGATTGAGGAGAGGATCAGCAAGCAAAGGGCGGAGCAGTAGATGGGAGGGGCTGAGGGTGTAATGCATGGGATGGATGGTACGCTCTGGAGGAAGCGAAGGACTGGATTTGGTTCATTTGTCCGTGTATAGCGTGTCTTTTTTTGCGGTTATGCAAAAGTAATAGAACTTTGATTTTGCATGATTACCCGGATGAACCTTTCTGGGATTTCGCGAAACGGAAGTCTGATTCAGCTCTCGCATGGATCGATATGCCTACTGCTTAGGACGAGATTGGTAATCTGAAGCAGACACGTGCTCTGAGTCCCTGTGACCGCCTAGGCTAATCATTTCAGAGACTTGCAGTTCTTCCCCCTACCGCTGCGGCAATGGCTTGCGCATATCTCGATCAGCTTCAGCCCTGGGCTTGGCCAGATGACCGAGCAGCGGCCCGGATTGGCATCAAAATGAATCAGAACACAGCCATAGAGCGGCGTGGCCATCGCTTTACAGCGCAAGGGTTCCTAGGTTCTGCCCTGACACCAAGGCCGGGCTGTCGCTCAGATTGACTTGAAAATCCAGCCGGTCCATGCCACACACTTTCGTCAGCAACGCAGCAAGTGCACCGGGCAAAAATACCTCCATCTACCCGCTGATAGATGTTGTGTCCCGAACTCGCATACACTCGGATTAATGTTCCCCCACGCACCTCATAATCGCAACACAAACGTCACGCCAGTCACGTTATCGTCAACGTCGCACAGTCACTGGCCTCGTCGTCCACGGGGGCGGCGGCCGGAAGAATGAATATGCATGCGTTGGAGTTTGGACAGGGCGCAGCGAGCCATGTCGGCGCAGAGAAAGCGGCGGAACCTGCAACGAACACGACGCCCTACGGCCCCATCGATATTGACGACGCAGCAAGGAACGAGCTGGCTGGACAGGTGCAGGCGGACATTGCAGTGGAAACGCAACAACAACAAAGTCAGATCACCAAGGAGGGCTTGGACAATCACCACGACGGCGAGGCGCCACTTGAGCAAATGGTGACGACAAATTCGGAATACGAAATACCACACTTCACAAACAAGCGTCCGGCATCGCAAGAGCCGGACGAGGTGATGGATGCCAAACGAGTCAAGTTTGAGCCGAGCAACGGTGCAGATGCCAAACGAATCAAGCTTGAGCCGGACGAGGGCGCCTCTGAGCAACAAGGTCAACAACCACCCGCCTTTGCCATTCCTTTTCCTGATAAAGTAGGCACACAGCCGCCCCGCTTGAATCCTTCTGCAGTGCGCGCGTTGACCACCCTTGATAAGCCCGCAGTCTTGGAAGAACGAGCTGGTGAGATCGAATATCGTGTCGTCAACAACGACGGCAGCAGGGAGAGCATCATCATCCTGACCGGGCTCAAGTGCCTGTTCCAGAAGCAGCTGCCCAAGATGCCCAAGGATTACATCGCGCGGCTCGTCTACGACCGGAACCACCTATCCATGGCCATCGTCAAGCCGCGGCCGGCGCCGTCGTCGCTCGAGGTCGTCGGCGGCATCTGCTACCGCGCCTTCCGCCGCCGCCGCTTCGCTGAAGTCGTCTTCTGCGCCATCTCCTCGGACCAGCAGGTGCGCGGGTACGGGGCGCACCTGATGGCGCACCTCAAGGACTACGTGCGCACCGCGACGTCCCCGCCCATCATGCACCTCCTCACCTACGCGGACAACTACGCGACGGGCTACTTTCAGAAGCAAGGGTTCACCAAGGATGTGACGCTCGCGCGCGCGCTCTGGGCCGGCTGCATCAAGGACTACGAGGGCGGCACGCTGATGCAGTGCAGCCTGCTGCCGCGCGTGCGCTACCTCGAGGCCGGCCGCATGCTGCTGAAGCAGCGCGCGTGCGTGCTCGCCAAGATCCGGCCGCTCAGCCGGAGCCACGTGGTGCACCCGCCGCCGGCGCAGTGGGCTGCCGCGGCAGCCGGGGGTGTGGTCGCGCCGATCGATCCGCTGTCGGTGCCGGCGATCCGCGCCACGGGCTGGTGCCCGGCGATGGACGAGCTGGCGCGGGCGCCGCGCCACGGGCCGCACTTTGCGGAGATGCGGCGCGTGCTGTACCAGGTGCAGAACCACAAGCAGGCGTGGCCGTTCCTGGCGCCGGTCAGCCGCGACGACGTGCCGGACTACCACGCCGTCATCGCGGACCCGATGGACCTGGCGACCATGGAGGAGCGCCTGCTGCGCGACGCCTACGCGGGGCCGGCGCAGCTCGTCGCCGACATGCGGCTCGTCTTCGCCAACTGCAGGCGGTACAACGACGCGGCCACCGTTTACAGCAAGTGCGCGGTCAAGCTGGAAAAGTACATGTGGACCTTGGTCGGGGAGGTGCCGGAGTGGCACGAGCTGCTCGACGAGGAGAAGAAGACCGGTGGCTAGCCTCTCGCGCTGCGGACATGAACGGGGGGGCAGCGTTGACGGTAGGAATCCTGGAGCAGCAGCAGATGGGCCGGGGAGCGCGACAAGTGGGCGGTGTGGGCAGGATGGAGGCATCCGTGAGCGTCTGTGCTCGCGCCGTGGCAGGTAAACGAACATGTGGCCACGCGAGAGGGAACGTGAAATGAAAGAACGAATACAATTGCTGTGTAGTATTGGCTTATATGCAAACCATCCTCCCCTTTTTACTTTTCTCTTCTTTTCTTTTTCGCGTTTGGTTTCGTTGTCCATCATGACCGGCCCGCGACAATCTCCGCGGCGACCTTGGCCGTGGCGTTGACGATGAGCGCGTGCTCCTGCGCGTGCATCCTCTCCTTCAGCCCCTCCAGCGCCTCGCCCTGCCGACACGGAATCTCCTGCACCAGGATCGGCGCGCCGCGGTCGACCTCGGCGATGACGTAGTGCGCCATGATGCCCGTGCGGGCGAGCGTGCCGGCCTGGAACGCGGCGAACGCGCGCTCGATGGCGTTTGCGCCGTCAAACTCGCCTTGTCGTTGGTCAGCACTTTTTCCCAGAAAAAGGGGTAGTTTTAAAAAAAAAACAGATGCAACAAGGGAAACGTACCGGGCATGGCGGGGTGCAGGTTGATGATGCGGATGCCCGCCTTGTCGATGGGGTCCAGGAAGGACGGCGAGAAGACGTACATCCACCCGGCGAGCACGATCAGCTCCGGGCGCCGGTCCTCCGGCGCGGCGAGGATCTTGGCCGCGAGCGCCGCGTCGTATCGCCGACGAGCCTCTGCGATCTGCGCCTCGTCTGACTCGCCCTTCTTCTGGAAGCCGTTGCTGATGAGGTTGAAGTATTCCCACGGTATGCCTGAAGTTTTTTTCTCACATTAGCACAATGGTCGCGCGCAGTTTGTGTTTCTCTCCTCTTTCTTCGCTTCATGAAAACATCATCTTGAGTTGTGACGCAGGGTCTATAGAAAGAAGCTAAAATAAAACGTACCAGCCTGGTCAGCACGGGCCGTCGCATGCGCGCTCTTACGGTTGGTGATGAGCGAAATGATGCAGCTGTGCGGTAGTGAGCCGCTGGCGATGCCGTCGATCAGGGCCTGGAAGTTGGAGCCGAAGCCCGAGGCCATTACCGTGATGCGGCATGGCGAACTTCCCGTCTCAGCCATTTTGGCTTTTTTTTTCCTTTCCTTATAGATGGGTAAAAAAATATTATAACCTCCTCTGGCCGTGGTGCTTCCAAGTGGCTGATGTTGAAAGTTTTTGGATGCGTCACGTGACGAGGTTGATATGAAAGTGCAGTCGTGATAGCAACGGTTTGCTAGATTCTAGGTTTAGATGGTTTATTGATTTTAAATTTTACTCACGTGCAAGGCAGATGGACTGGATTTTCTGTTGAACAATGACTATATCTCGTTGGAGAATGGTTGTTGTGAATGAGTAAGCTTGCTACCGTCTTTGGCAACTACCACGCGCAATTTGCGACGTAAGAACCTGGCACAATGAAAAAGACAATTGTGGTTGAGTTACAAGCCGAATTGACCAAGATTTCTTGTACATAAAAAATTCAGCAATTATTACTCAAGAATGATGCGTACAACTAGATTGAGCAGTTTGGAACGCCGAAGGAACGCCAGCCGCGACACCTCCCGGGTAGGTAGGGAAGAGTGACGGGTACTGCTCTCTTCTCGTGCCCGAGTTCTTTGGAACCAATAAAGAAAAAATATACAAGGTGTCAGGCTTCCGTAAAGTAGTTTCTGTGTAACTTGCATTACGCTGAATAGGACTTGCTGAAGGGTGAGTTGCGAGTGGTCGAATATGCCATGAAACCTGGGCAACAACGGCAACTCGCCGTCACCTGGTCATTCACCTGGTCATTCACCTGGTCTGGTGACAACTTCCTTTCTTTGTTGTCTTCCGCCGCAGACGCGCCGTTTCTGACCCCACCCACAAAGCCATGGGGCGAGGTTTTGCGTAGGAAGCACAAGTTTTAAAAAGAAGTGCCATTTTATTTGCTTCTTCTCGCCGTCGTATGGCGCAATCAGGCCGACCACTCCCGCCAGCCTAACAGATCGGAACGATGCGAAACTAGTAAAAGAAAGGGGCAGGGCTCCGCTCAGACTACATTAGAATTTGAGAAATTTGCGTGACGAATATAAAAGAAATGTATTGTGATATCTGGATATTCCGACCCAACGCCTGTCCCCAAAAAGTAAAAACAGCAAAGCAGTGCATATGACTGACTGATGTCATATGGTTGGTTGTAAACTAGTAGAAAAAGAGGAACACAGGATCCAGGACAAGCTGCTGGGGGTCATGCTAGAAGAGTAGTTGGAGGGCGAATGCCAAGGTGTTTCGTGGGCTGGGTATAGTAGAGGCGTCGTCGAATCGTGGGTGACATGTTTGGGTAGAGGCGACCCGATGGTTTCGAGCAGGTCGATGTAATTGTTCTTGATTACTTTGAGTGACAACTGGAATTGATGGCTCGAGTTTGTTGCCTCAGCAGAGCCGGATTGTTTAGGCAACCTTTTCGACAAGCTGCTGCTTTTCTGAGATGACGGGCTTCTTGGGACGCGGTCGCATGACGGCGTCCTGAGAGCTCATGCGGCGGTCGAGGGCACGCTCGAGCTTGGCACCGAGGGCGAGCTTGCGTAGGTTGTCCGTCTTTTCCTCATCGAGAGCGACGCGTTGAGAGGAGAGGGCCTTGTTCTCCATGCGATCGAGGCCGCAGGCGATGTCGCGGAACTCAGCCTGGGCTGAGTCGGTGGTGGCAAAGGTCGGGGTGACGGATGGTGTGACGCTGTATGTGCTGTAGCGGACCGAGGTGCGAGCCTTTGTTGAAGTCTTCATGTTAATAGCGATCGGGTATGGTGTGGCCAGAGGTGTAGATTTAGGATTGGAAGCAAGAGTAGCGAGGGGAGAGTGAAATATGGAGGACAAGGTAGTGGTAGAAGTGGTGGAATGTGTATAGGTATATACGTGACGGCAATGATGTGTGATGCTGTGTTGTGTTGTGCTATCGGTCGGGTTCAGTGGTATTGCCAGTAGCGCAGGGGTTGGTGGGTTGGTGGATGGTGCTGCTACCAAGGTAGTGAGTGGTAGCGTGGCAGCAGATATGTTGGCAGCCGGCGCAAAAGGAATAGGGCAACTTGATGGGGCGGTTGCGTCTGGACAAGTCTCGGAGCGAATTGCGCATGCAAAGGGTGAGACAGGTTGATGGGTATTTTGCTAGGCAGGGTGAAGACCAGGCGACAACGTGGCGAGGCCGTCAGGGGTCGTCGAGGAGAGGCGCGGAGAGGGCGGGCAAGAGGAAGAGGATGGCGATGAACATACCGAAGGGGCCATGATTGGGCGAGAGGACTCGAGGGAGGCGGGCATGATTATGGATTCTGCAGAGATTGGGCGGAAATGCGAGCTTGGTTGAAGGGGGGATGGAAAAAAGCGAAGGAGAACTTGTGGCGACGTCGGTTGGAGCGATTCAAGAAGAGGGGGAGCAATCCATGAGCGACGAGACCCGGAACGGCTGCAGCCAGGTCAGGGGTTGGGCGAGGGAGGCGGTGGGTGTGTGGTTGCGGCGTGAGTGGGCGGCGGTTGAGGGAGGAGGAATGCGTCGCGTTTCGGGTTGGCGATGGAGGAGGAGGAGTATGTAGGAGGAGGACGGAGGATGGGCTATGGGGGAGCAGAGAGGAACGTGATGGCGGCGAGGAGTGATGGGGCTGGTCGGACCCAGACAGACAGACAGACAGTATTGGGCAGCCAGGAATCTGTAATAAGCGTCGGTAGTATCGTTGGGCAGGCAAGGCAGACGAGGTGGTTTTTATTACGAGTAGAGACGAACAGGGACAATCCAAGACGTCGGGAGCCAACGGCGGCAAACGGTCAATCAGCGGTTTCTAGCGTGACAAACGGGAAAGTAACAAGGCAATGTGACGACCGTGAGTGGAGAGAAAGCCCGGTCTGAAATTTCACATGGACGTGCTAGGGTGGGAAAGGTTACTGGTAAGATGGGGGAATAAAAAGAAGAAAAATAGCCAGGCAAAAGAAAAGAGGGACGGGATCGACGCAAAAGCGCGGCCATGCAATATCCGTATCCTAGACAGACAGGGGACGCTGCCAAGTACATTTGGCAAGTACCTATGTATGTACTGTATGTCTGTATGTACATACATACATACATAGGTGGCTGGCTTGCAAGGAGCAAGGGGATGAGTCGTTTGCAAGGGCAAGTCGGGACAAACTGGGGGGCCGGCAAGAGAAGAGGCAAGGCAGGTACCCGGCGGCTGCAGGCTCGGCTGCATCAAAAGATAAAAATAACTGAAATTGAGAAAACAAAGACATTCCGTCATTCCAACTCAATCATCATTATCAAGACAAATCATCCCATCAGAGCGAACGAGATCTCTTCCTGCAGCAAGGCCCCCAGAGCTTGATAGCGGCCAATGCCTTTTGCCGGCCCTGCTGACGGTTGCATTTTTAGTGGGCCCGCCGCAAACTCCAGGCCAGCGGCCCAGGCGCTGTCAACTTTAGTACTTGATCCCTGTTTGCCACGCTGCCACTATTCACGCACTCCTGGTACTTGGGGATTTTTCTTGATATTGCGAGCCTTTCGCGAGTTTCTGGGAGTCAACACCAGGTACGGGATACAGCTTATTGGTCCCTCAAACGTCCTGCCATCGCCGTGCCACATCGCCATCCGCCGTTAATGTCCTTGCGGCTGCCACTGCCACTGCCACTGCCACTGCTCCACGCCACAGCCTCCCAGTATCACTCGTACCATCCATCACATCACACCACAACACACCACGGACGCCTCGCTCGACTCACCACCTCTGCCGATTCCTACCTTCTTTGGCCCAAGCCCGCTGCCCGTCCGCGTCTTGTCTTGAGGCAAGCACTACGAATACAGGGCCCCTTCCGCATTCCAGGCACTCCGGCCCAAGACACTGACTGACGCCGGCACAAGAGAAAATAAAACAATTCAAGAGCAGAATGACATGGAAACTGACAAAAGTAGCCTGCCTGAAACACACCTGCGTGGCATTTACGGCAATTTTCTCGCCGACTATTCACCATCTCGTCGTGACCCCGAGCTACAAACGAACCCTGCGCAAACCGTCGCTCCCGGCACTCCACGTTGCCATTCAACCTTGGCATCTTGGCGTTGTATGTCTTGATACTGCTGAGTGTCGGTTCTGATGCACGTACAGATAGATTGCATGCACGGATATTGCTAACTACCACCAGGCTGCGCTCTGCCGGCTACCTAACTAAGATGCACCGACTGCCGCCAAGGGAGTAGGAACGCCTGGTTTTGCTTTTCCCCGTCAGTCGTACCTTAAAATATGCATGTCCCTCGCCCGAGCCTCGGCCCCTACATCTCCCCCCCTGAGAAAAAGAAAGCAAAAAAGATAGCAAAGGCAAGGCAAGGGAAGATGGAGGCGCAAAAAGAACCAGTGACAGTCTGCAGTCTCTAGAAGCGCCTACTGACACGGAAACACGCCACAACGCCAAATTTAGCCTTGCAAGTCACTCCCTTCATGCATGACTCTCTCCGTCTGTATCGGCACATCCCATCCCCGGAAATGACAAGCCTCCGTGCGCCGCCTTTGCGCTCTCTGAGTGCAGCACAACGACGGTGCACGGCCGCTTCATCTTCGGGCCGCCGCCATGCATGAAACAGCTGCATGCATGCACGGATATTTAATGACACAACCCGGTGCGGAAATGTGGCCGGCTTTCTCCCAAAGGCGTCTTTTGCAGAATTGTTATCAAATACTGCGGAGCGGAAAAACTGATTGTCGCATGGCTATCAAACCCCGAAGGCTGGGCCATCTACCCATCACTGTTCCCCGACCCGTTTCCCGGTGCGGAGTGCCTGCCACAGCCTCACGGGTGATAGGCAGGATTGCTGGAATACCCGTTGCCAATTTCCCGCGGCCTGCGAGCGATTCAAAGTATTCGAATCGCCATCATGGACAAGATCAAATACGTCGCCGACCAAATTTACCACTCTACCAATATTCTCTTCCGCTTCAGCAGCTTCCACTTCGGGACTAGCACGAGGCTGGAGCCGTGCTGACACTTATTAGACACGTCTCGAACAGCCTTTGACATGATGGCGATGCTTTGTCAACTACGATTTACAACCTATCTCTTTCCTGCTGGTTGAGACATTTTCAAAATGACCAGACGAATTGTCATAGCGCACAACACTGCTGCCACTGCCGCTGCCACCACGACGCAGCCAACGCTGCAAGTGCCGTCCCAACCTCCACCCAGCTACAATCAACTTCAATCTGGCATGCGCTGTCTCGGCATCTCGTCTGCTCAGCTACGCCTCTGGCAGACCTACGACGACGAGAGTGAGGACGATGACGTACCTAGTTCTGCTATGGCGAAGAGGACACCCCACCTCATCATCACCTCGGACCTCTTGATTCCCGGCGATGGCGAGCCAATTCCCAATGGCGCATTGGTCGTCACCTCCAAGACGATTGCCTGGGTGGGACACCGCGATGCAATTCCCTCAAAGTATCATGAGGGACCTTGTAGAGTCCACCATGTTCCGTACATGATGCCCGGCCTCTGGGACGTTCACGCGCACATCGTTGGCCCGAATCCAGACCCTGAGACTGCCCCACGAGGACTGGTTTACGGGCCATACGGCGAGCACCCGGCCTCGCAGGGCGCCCGCCTCGCCCGAGGCTGCTGGCAGGCACTGCAGTGTGGCTATACTTCGCTGCGTGACTGCGGCGGTTTCGGCTGCGAGATGGCCAATGCCATCAATGACGGCTCCATCGTCGGGCCCAACATCTATAGCTGCGGCGGCTTCATCAGCCAGACGGCTGGCCACGGCGATCGGTTCGACATGCCCCCTGGAGATGCCCTGCTGCACTTTGGCGTCAACAACATCCAGCCGGGCTTCTTCTGCCAGGGCTGGGGCGCACTGGCCGACGGCGTCGACGAATGCCGCCGCGCGGTCCGCTTAAACGTCCGTCGCGGCGCCGCATGCATCAAGATCCTAGCCAGCGGTGGTGTCATGTCCCTCGACGACGACCCCCTCGATGCACAGTTTAGTGAGGCAGAAATGTCCGCGCTCGTGGAAGAGGCCACGCGCATGGGGCGCGCCGTGGCGGCCCATTGTCATGGCAAACCCGGCATCCTGGCGTCTATCAAGGCCGGCGTGAGGACGATTGAGCATGGCACGTACGCAGACGAAGAATGCCTCGACCTTATCAAGAGCCAGGGCATAATCCTGGTGCCGACGGCTGCCGTCCTAGAAATGCTCGCGGGCCTCGACGACGCGATTCCAAAGAAGATCGCCGAGAAGATTAAGCAGGTGGCCGCCAAGATGGAGGGTATGTATAAGATGGCCCTGGCCAAAGGCGTCACCATTGCCATGGGCTCGGATGCTCAACCCAGCTGGCTCGATGCGTCGGAGATTGTCTACGCCGTCAAGATGGGCATGACGAGTCTGCAGGCGATCAAGGCGGCAACGGCGACAGCGCCATTGACGCTGGGCCGCAGGGCACCCATGTCGGGCCAGCTGAAGGTCGGGTATGATGCGGATATCCTGGGGCTTACGGCGGACCCGATTGAAGACATCACGGTTCTCAAGAATAGTGACAATGTAGGATGGGTGTGGAAGGGGGGTAAGCTGTTCAAGGGACCCAACGTTGGGCTTTGGGGAGAAGAGTAGCCATGCAAAGAGTGATTGTGGTGATGATTATGATTACGATGATTACGATGATTACGATGATTACGATGATTACGATGATTACGATGATGATGATGATGGATGGAAGTAGCACAGACTATCATCATGCATGTAGCTCGCAACTCAGTCTGTTATAGCAGATCCAAAGGCTGAAGGAAATTGTAGAAATGACGAGCACAAGTTCCAGAAGTATGCTGATGAGCAGGATGGCGAAGACGCACACACTCAGTCATGGCATCTCGCATAACAAACTGTCTTCTCTCCGCCCACCCCCATTGCACATGTCGTGACAATACCCGCCTGACAATGAAAGTTGCTGCCACTTCTCGTCTACGCGCAGATAATGCGGCCGACATGACCAGCTGGAAGCAGCCGCGCATTCCCATCCACCGAAACCTACGTCGCCGTGTAACCGCCGTCCACGAGGATATCCGTTCCGGTGACGTAGCTGGACGCGCTGGACGCGAGGAACAGATACACTGCCTTTAACTCTAGCGTCTCGCCAAATCGCCTGTTTTTTTTTAGCAAAACGTGTGAGCATTGTGAACTCGAGAGATTCGTTGTGTTAGTTTCGACGTACCCCATTGGCACCCTGTCCAGAATCGCGCTCATGGTCTCCTCCGCGATCGGCCCCGAGATGCCCGTCTTGAAGAAGCCCGGGGACACGCTGTTGACGCGGGCGAAGCCGAGCCACTCAATGGCCAGAGATTTGCCTACAGTTCTGTAAGCAAACGACCGCAACACCATCCAAAAAGAAGCAATTTCGGAAGACGCGAACGAAATCACTCCAGCGCACTTACAGAGGTGAACCACCGCGGCCTTGGAGGCGTTGTACGCGGCCTGCCGCCGGGGCACGTTGACGATGTGCCCGGACATGCTCGCCGTCGCGATGAAGCTCCCGCCCGCGAAGCCGCCCTCGAGCGGCGCGCCGCCGAGCGCCGTGCCCTCGCGCCTCTGCCGCCGAAAGTGCTGCCCGGCGACGTGCGCGCAGTGCGCCACGCCATCCGTGTTGGTCCGCGTGAGCGCGCGGTACCGCTCCACGTCGGCGTCGATGAATGCCTCGTCGCCCCACGAGACGCCCGCGTTGGCGACGAACACGTCGAGCCGGCCGTTCAGGTCCTGCATCGCAGCGAGCACGCCGGCCTGGACCTGCTCGAGCGAGGCGACGTCCACCTTGTACGCCTCGCCTGGAGCCACAGAGTCAGTAAAGGAGCATGCCAAGCTCACTTGCTTTCGGGCAAGGTGCGGGAAGAAAAACGTACATGTCACGCCATAGGCCGCCGCGATCCGCTCGGCCTCAGTGACGGCGGCGTCGTTGCGGTTGTACCATAGGGCGACGTTGGCACCGGCCTCGGCAAAGGCCTCGGCGACGGCGAGCCCGATGCCCTGACCCGCGCCGGATATGATGGCCGTCTTGCCGGACAGCGAGAAGAGTGGCATGACGGGGCCCGCCGCGGGGGGCAGCGTGTTGTTGCGCCGAAAGACGCCGTTTTCCATCGGGCCAGCCATGGTTGCGTGTGCAGTTGCGAACTTTTCTCTTCAAAGAACCTCGAAAAAGTCTCTGAATGAAGTTGGCTTCAGCTTAGAGGATTTAGTACAGAAACTTACAAGTCGGCCAAGGAAAGTAAAAAGCGCAAGGCTTGGTGCTAGCTTGAAGCTGGACTATTAAGCTTCGGTTCCTGGATCCCCACGGAAACCCCCACGCAAAGTTCGCGGGGTAATCTAGCTTGGGGGGCAGGATGCTGCTTAACGTATCCGCTACAAGAATGTAACGTTGGCTGCCAAAGGTTCTTCCTTTTATTGTGCATGCCGACGCGGCTGTTGTACGGGGCTCGCTTCTGATGGCGATAGTGTCGACGCCTTGTGTTCTCTGCTGAGCAGCCGTCTCGGTTACATCAAACCAACACAGCGGTAAACGGAGCATGAGTAGGAGCATCTTGTGGAAGAGTCGGCCCGTTGCGGCCAGAAATGAGGTATTCATGGGTATTTCGTTCGCACCCTAGTGCGAGCTTAAAGTTAGGGACTAATAATAGCGACGCCTTAATATCAGTACGCGCCGTTCTAGTCAGATATATATATATGTATGCAAGGATGGACTGGTAGGGGATGCCGTGCATCTTGCCAGCCGGGTTGATAGCCAGCAATAATGAATGAAACTCCCAGGATGCCGTGCCTAACGCCGGGTGATATGCTGCGTCCGTGGCTTCGGACCAGTTTCGAGGCGAGCTATTCCTCGAAGCAATTATCTGCAATGCACGCCTATAATTCGGAGTTGCATCGACAGGCATGTCTGATGCTCGATGAATCGAAACGACGGGCGTCCAACGCAACGTACACGAGCCGAGGACGATATCCCAGCACGGGGCTGCATGCGTGATGGACCCGTGTCTGTATTTCCAGGTCGTTGATCGTGGAGCTCAACCTAGAGCTGGCCCGAATACGTCATCCGCGGCGGCGAGTTTCCTCCGCTTGGCCTCGCGGGATTCCGGATCCGTTCCGAGGACACCGTCTGCCGGCGCGTCGGGCTTCTTCGACTTGACGGCCGCTTGTGCGCGGCGCGCCTGCTGGAGCGCCACCAGATTCGCTCGATCGGGGTCCCTGCATTTCTGTAGCTTCTTACGCAGGGGCTTCATCGACTTGACAGTCTCGGGCTACTCAAGAGTTAGAACCATGACCGAGGTCAACCTTTGAGGGGGACTGCAGAGCTTACCGCTCCCCAATACTCCGTCATGCGTGCGGGAGGCTCTTCCTCGAGCATTTTCCGGCAGGCCTCCAAGGCCGCGAATATCTTGTTCCGCATCGCTGTTTGCTCCGTCGCCTTGTCGTCGGACGCCTCGGGCAGGGGGATCAGGACGTCGACGAGGCCGGCGTCCGTCATCAGCAGCGCGGCCATCATGATCTGGCTAGGGGCGTAGTAAAAGTACACGTCCGTGATCACCGCGCTGAACTTGAGGATCTCTCGCGCCCGCACGTGCGCCGCGCCTATCCGGTCCTTCTCGGCCGGCAGCTGCCGCCGCAGCTCGAGGACGGCGCCCTCGAGGGCCCGAAAGGGGTGCCTGACGTCAAAGGCGAACCTGATACCCTGGCAGAGGAGGAACTCGCCGGCGAGGATCTGCTCGCCCGTGGTGTTGGGGAACTTGTCGGCGAACTTGGCGGAGCGCATGTAGAAGCCCTCGGCCTTGCAGCCGAAGAAGAGCGACGTCTTGAGCAGCTCGGTCGGCGGGTAGGTCATGACCGAGTTGGTCACGTAGAAGCGGCGCAGGAAGACGGCGGCGGTGGAGCGGATCTCGGTCGGGAGGTCGCAGAACTGGCCGGCGCGGATCAGCTCGACGGTGAAGAACTTGACGAGGCGCACCTCCTCGTCGGGCGTGAGGAAGTCGGGCGGCGCGTCGGCGCCGAGGCGGGCGGCGATCTGCTGCTGGGCGAGCGCGTTTGTTTTCTCGCGGAGCTCCCTCAGGCCGGCCTGGGAGAAGGACCAGAGGCGGAATTGGCTCGACTGGCGATAGCGCTCGTCCTCGGTGGCCATTGCGGATGGCGCCGTGCGAGGCGGCGATGCTGAGTGTTGAGCTTGGCCGTGTTGGAGAGGAGAAGTGGCTGAGGTGTGATGAGAAAGCGTGAAGTTGGAGTAGCTTGGTGATGGTGGTGGGGAGATTTGCTGTGTGCGCTAAAACAACTACCCTGTAGCAGCAGCCAGGCGCGCACCGTGTGGTAGGACGACTTCGATTTTAATGCGGGAAGAGCAAGATTGAATAAATACGATATTAATTTTGATTAATTATCCTCAATATATTTTGTATAATAAGCACGTCTATTTAACTTCTACTATTTATTTAGTTGATTTAGATCTATATTTACAACACCACTGTAGATTACTGTAGCTTCACTTTACGAGCATAACTGGCTGTGCAACGCTTGACCTTTCGTACAGCTTATACATGTAATAATTAACAAATAAATTAGACACTAGAAAATTCAAATGAAAGTAAGACACCCTGGTAGCACGTCACTGGCGCGATGGCGAAACATGAAAACATTCGCGAATTTTACTCTCCTTCTTCCCGCCCCTTACTCCTCGGCCTCGCGGTTGATCTCGAAGCGCTTCTTCAGGCGGTAGGCGACGGCACGCTTGCGGGCGCCCTCGCTCTGGACGAACGCGGCGGCGCCGCCAAAGGGACCGGCAAAGGCCTGGTTGCGGACGCGGACGACGCAGACGTTCTTGACGCCGGCGATCTCGCCCTCGCAGGTCATGCCCTGGGGCATCTTGACCGTGATGGGGTAGTCGGTGTTGGTGGCGACGGAGAGGCCGGAGATGCCGACGCCGGGCATGTTGAGCGGCATGCTGGCGCTCTTGAAGGCGGAGCCGTCCTTGCCGCCGGAGGTAGGGTCGATGGCGGCGGTGAGGGGGCCGGCACCGTCCTGGTTGACCTGTGTTGACACGCGTCAGTAAGGCCGATTGATCACTGGAAGTTGCTGACGAGGGATTGAGTGCTTACCTGGCGGTAGATCAGGCTGACCTCGCCGTTGTCGTTGCTGGTGGGCATGCCCTTCTCGGCGCCCTGGCCGGCCATGTCGCCGACGATGGTCTCCTTGGGGTAGTCCTTGGGGGTGCCGCCGAGGCCGAGGACGCCGACGACGGGGAGGTTGAAGATGCCGCTGAAGACGCCGCGCATCTCGTTCATGTGCTCCTCGCGGCGCTGGGCGCGCTGCTGGGTGAGGATGTTGGCGGGGATGCTGTCCTCGACGCCGGTGGCGCCCGAGGCGCCGTTGTTGGTGGCCACCTTGCTGCCGCGGCCCATGAAGGAGGCGACGACCTCATCCGGGTGGACGTCGCCGTTACCCTGGGTCCAGCCGAGAGGGCTACGGCCACCGGAAATGTCGGCGTCACGGATGATGCAGGTGTCGGCCTGCGCACCGCACGCGTTGGAGGCGCAGTTGCGGGGAGTGCCATCGGCAACTGCATTCAGTCGTGTAAGTCAAGATGCGCGCCAGAGACAACGGCCATCAGCAACACGTGGTATGCTTACCTCCAAGACCAGGCATGGAAACGCCATTGGCACCGACAATGTTGCGGATGACACCGTGGGCCGAAGCACCAGCGGCGAGAGTGGTGAAGACGATAGAGTACTTCATCGTGTATGAGAAGCTTGAGCGCGACGGGGAATAGGAAAGATGGACAGGTCAACGAGAGAATGAAGGAAGCAATTAGTGTCTCCGGGACGATTGGAAAAGAAACTTGAGCAAGATGTAGTAATCAAGGCCGACTTGGGGTGTGTAGAAGCTGTAGGACATGAGTAAGTTGGGAGCCAAAGCATCTAATATATCTGACGGGCTCAGACTCGGACCGTCGAGGTGGTGCCCGGAATCACGGCTGCGGACAAAACTCTAAAAGCCGTCAAGGGATTGGCCTGTGACGCAAAATAACAAACCACCTGATAGTTTTGCAGTTTCGTTCCATTGGCACGGGCTTGGGGGGAGGGTCCCTGGCATCCCGTATGGACATCCCCCGTTTGGCCCTTTTGGTCCTTTGGCCCTTTGGCCCTTGTTGGGGGTTGCGGGCTCGTAACTCGACTTGGCGGCAGCGGCATCAAAACTTGGCCTGAAAATCGGCGTGCCTGAAACGCTTTGGCGAACTGAGCGCTCGGGGTGGAGATGTGGGCGGCGGAGGAGGAGGAGGGTCAATGTCCAAATTTGGCAAAACGGGAAATGGAGAGCGAGGAAAAGGCAGGGGGGGCTCCTGCGGCTGGAGATGCGACCAGGCGCTAGGACGGTGATGATTTCTTCATTCAAAGTTCGGTCAGCTCGTCCGCGTCCGCCCGCTGTGGCCGCCTGACCATGATGCCCTGCGATGATAATAGGCGGTGTCGCCGGACGGAGCGGGTGCCGCCGTGCAAAAGGGCGGGTTGACGGTGGACTTGTTTTCCCGAGCGCTTCTCGTGCGCTTCTCGTGTGTAGGGCTCGGATCGTGTTAAGGCAAAAGTATAAAAAAAATGAAGTGAAATGAAATGAAATGAAATGAAATAAACTAAAATAAAAATTGAAAGACGTCGATGACCTCGGCAAGGGCTACTGAGAAACAGTTCTCCAACACAGGGCAGAGAGCATGGCAGTGGTTTGCTAATAAGCCGTGCTTGTTTCGGCGATCAAGCAATGCAAGCCACCAACGCTAGAAGACAGGCGGAATGACGGAGGATTTTAGGATAAAAAAAGACCAGTTGGAAACAATTGTGCGTCAAGTCGAAACAAAGGAACCCCAGCCAGCACCCAGGCCGCCAGCTGAGATGGGAGTCGACAGCAACCCCTTCCTTGCTTGGCTTGCACCCTGGATGACGGTTGGCGTTTGGCTAGCTAACTAATAATAATTACCAACTAGTTACTATTCGGTACATTATAGAATTACTGCCTATATTTGCTGCAGATGTGGCTCCTCCACACGGGAAGATGGATATAATTGATTTAGCAAGGACAGGGTGGGTAAGGACCGACAATCACAAGCTGAGACGCTGAATCGGTCAACTATTCCTTGCACAACCATCATCATGAACATGCATCCAGTCTCTTCTCTGCCCCTGTCCATCTTCTGATCTTGACTTCTTAATTTAGCCTTCTGCACTAACTAACTAACCAACTAATTACCCTCTGCAAGGCGGCTGTGGCGCGGACTCAAAGGTCGGCCTTGTCGCCCAAACTCTATTGAGTTGCCCGGACGCTTGCCAACTTGTGGTTACCAGTATGAGCTTCGTCCAAGCCAGCCCAACAGGGGGGCCATGCGGATCGCGTTCTTGCTTGCATGAATGCACGGCCTCGCGTAACTTAAGAGATACGGTAGTGGTATGCTTCCCACCGGATAATAGCCCCAAACGGAAAGAAGAGGGAACAAGAAGGTATACAGCCGACGCCCACTTTATCATCGTTTCGACTGCCCTGCCCTGCCCTGCGCGTCCAACTTGCATTCTGCACCTGAAGAATTGTCACCGTTCCTGATACAATCGTCCGAGCGCCGGCACCCGCATTTTGCCGCCGTCGCGTCCAATGACCTCGTCCGCTGGTCATTTTCAGCGCCCGATTAGGTAGCACTCGAGCCGGCTCAGGCCCTCGAGTCCCGGTCCTGGTCTGAGTGTTTGAGTTTCCTCCGTTCCTGGCTTTCTTCCTCATTGTGTCGTGATTTTTCTCTTGGCCTTTTGCGGACAACCAGAAAGCCAAAACAACAAGCCCGTAACTCCTAATTCCCGAGCCACGCTCAGTAGAAGCAGCCCGCACACGTGGAATACTTAAGCCTCGCTCTTCGCTCGTGTTGTCAAGTTTATCTCTTGAATCAACCCAACAAGCCACTTTCAGCCCTATCTTTCCTTCTCCTCACTTCACTTCAAAACAACCTTCTTTTCATTTTCGTCAAGTACGACATAAAACCACTTCTTTCTTTTCAAGATGAGATTCACCGCCATCGTCGCCTCCCTCCTCGCCGCTGGCTCGGCCGTCTCCGCCGCTCCCGTCGAAAACGACAAGCGCGAGATGAACTTTGGCGGCATTACCGGTCCCCTCGGCGGCCTCCTCGGCGGCGGCGCTGCCTCCGGCGTCACCGGCTCCGCCCAGAACGGCGTCGCTGACCTCTTCAAGCTCGCCGACACCATCCTCAACATCCCCATCGACACCATCCGCAAGGCCGTCGAGGGCGACCCCGCCGGCGCCGCCACCGGCCTCCTCCAGGCCATCATGAAGGCCGCCTCCGACGTCCCCAAGGACGCCATGGGCCTCGTCACCCCCATCACCAACCAGGCCACCAAAGCTGCCAAGTCGTCCTAAATCAGACCTCTGGATGCCTCTGTTTTCAGAATGAGGAAGATTGTTGGCGAGGCATGTCTTGCCTCCTTCATCAGCACAGCAAGACCTGCCAGCTAACAACCACTCAGCCGTCTTGATTGCGTGCACCGGTCGCGCAAGGTGTCAACCGCCTCCACAGTGCTGTCGCTCCCTGACAGTTTACTTTGTTTTCTTGATAATGTTTATATTGATAATTTATTCCATCTAAATTTAACTGGCTTAACATCTTTGTCACCGTTTTTAGAGTGCACTCGTTGTCGTGCTGCAGACCCCGTTGCGAATGCCAGTGTCAACTGCCACGGCATATTAATCCAGGCCATAGAGAAGCAACAAAACGTAATCCCATAATCATCAGCTCAATCACTAAAAAGTTGCGAACTCACTGCCAGCACGCTTGAGTTCACAAGTGCCTGTTTTCTCTTTCTCCAGGCCAAGCCTGCACCAGTTACCCTCTGGTGTAGGCCAAGTTTCCCTCCTCAGGATAGTAGCTCCTGGATACAAATGCAGCTACCCTGTACCTCTTGCTGACAATCACTACTTGGAATATCTGACAGAACGGATCGAGGCATTCTGGGGCGGATTAGTAAGGATAGGTATTTCTATACTCAACAGAAAGTTACTTCCATTCTTGTGCTTTCTTCCACACTCAGCATCACTTTGCGGTTCTTTGTTTGCAGGTCACACGACAACAACATTACTATTTGCAGAAAGCTCCCTGAAGCTACTTGCTCCTGTGGGGTGAATAGTCGAGAATAATCAAGCAGACGACAGCCAGGCTTCCAGCTAGTGCCTTTTCTGTTGGGTGACATCGGCCCGCCGGAGCTGAGATCGGCATTGGCGAGCATTGCATATGCAGGTCCTGTTAATATTCAGTGCTGAACTAATGGGTTTATAGTTAGTGCCTGGAAGCTATCACGGCGACGTGCGCCCCGGAGTTCTCGCGTGGTGTCTCGCGGCCAAGTCTACGCGGTAGCCAACAAGAACGGGATGCAACGTGCCAACCCCATGGCTAAACACAATGGGATTAGCTAAACGAGGATACTATTCAGGCAGCTGTAATTGGGCTTGCCTAGACGGGGCAGAGATTCCGGGTTGGTTGGGGAGGCTTGTTGGCGCGTCGTGCTTACAGAACGCGGTCGCGAACCATTCCGGTCAGAGAAGATGCCGAAGAATGGCATTGGGTCCTTGTGGAGATGCCGACGAAGCTCATGGTGCGACCGCTAACTAGCTGTCATGATATCTCGGATTGTCAGATACTTTCGGGAGGTGTCTACGTATATATAAAGCGCGATGTTTGGGGGAGGTGGAAGCGCTCTGTCTTCTGGTTCAGTGTCCATATTCTATTCTGAATGTGCTTGGCTCATTGACATCAACATGAAGTTCCTAATTGTTGTTGCCGCCCTTCTGGGTGTCGCGGCGGCTGCCCCGTCGATTTCCATCCGAGACGGCGGCTCCAATGTCACCATTGTTCATCCCGGCACTGTTCAAGATATGAAGGTGACCAAGGAAAACACCCTCAACGGCACATATCACGGGGCTCAGACACAGATTGTCGCGCCGGCCGACATCTCTGAACGTTCGGGAAGCTCAATCCCCCTTGAATTTGTCAACAACTTTCTCGGGAAAGCCGTCAACGCATACCTCGTCGGCCTCGACCCCGCAGAAGCGCGTCGTCTTCGTCCGCCAAGACGGCACCCTTGTCTACCCCAGCTCCGGCGGCTCCGGCGTGCCCGTGGCCGTCACGGAGTCGATCAATATCCCCCTCCCCGGCAAGGGCCGGACGCTGTCCATGACGCTGCCCATCGCGCTCGAGTCCGGCCGTCCGCGTGCTCTCCCCGAATGACTACGCGGTCGTCGACCCGCAGGGCTTTGCAACATACTGGGACGACCACGTCGACCGCGTCTGGGCGCGGTACGCGAAGCGGCCGCTCGTCGTGAACACGCAAGGCGACGCGGGCAGGGTTCACTGCCGCGTCGGCGCTTGACCAGCGACTGGTCTGCGCCCGGCGACGACCTCGGCTTCGACAAGCCGTCGGGTAGAGGACATCTGGGGGTGCGACAGCGGGCCGTTTGCGAACCGCAGCAACGGCGTGCACCCTCGCGGCGGTCGCGCGCATCTGTGCCGCCCTCATCCGCTCGACGCTGCTGCTCCCCGACGGCGACGTGCAGCCCGGCCCGGCGGCCGGCGAGTACTACAAGACGGACCCGACGGATCATTACAGCCGGCTGGTGCACGAGCGCGAGATGGACGGCCGCGGATACGCGTTCCCGTACGACGACGTCAATCCGGGCAACGAGAACGCGTCGGGCACCGTCTCGTCGGGAAGTCCCAAAACGCTGACGGTCTACGTCGGAGGCTACTCTGCATCAAGGTCGGAAACTTTTGGATACATGAAAATTCACAGGAATACATCTCTTGTGTATATACTTTGATAGACGCAATTGCACATACTTTCTACTTGACAAAACTACTTGACAAGACCAAGCTCCGGCGACGACGGCATGTAAGGACTTCTTGTACTGGATTCTGGAGGAATATCGTGCACAGGCACTGCCCTTGGAAAGCTCAGCAAATAAATGCCTGGCAACGGGTAGCCGGAGATGTGGCGTGCGGGATAGCCATCATTAATAATTAATCTGTCATTCCCCGGCTAGTTAGCTTTTTAGCAGATTGCGCGAGATTGACAAGAACATTAGTAATGGATCCCAACGTCCGCCGCGGGCAAAGCAGCAAGCATACTTATCTAACCTCTTTCCTCTCCATGAATTTTTTTTTCTAATTTTCGTTTCGCTTCATCTTCCTTTATTCGCTTTTTCAAAATGACCGCCTTCAACATCCAGGTGGTCTCCGACACCGTCTGCCCGTGGTGCTTCGTCGGCCATCGCCAGCTGCAACAGGCCATCAAGCTCTGGCACGCCAGACACCCAGAGTCCAGCGACACCTTCAACATCGAGTTCCTCCCCTACCAGCTGCAGCCCGAGTTCCCTAGGGGCCCCGGCAAGAGCGTCGACAAGGAAGCCTTCCTCCGCGCCAAGTTTGGCGACGCCCACCGGCTCCGGGCCTCCGAGCGACTCACCGCGATCGGCGCGCCGCTCGGCATCGCCTTCCGCTTCGGCGGCCGCGTCGGCAACACGCGCGACTCGCACCGGCTCATCGAGCTGGCCAAGGCGCACGGCGCCGACGTCGCGAACAAGACCGTCGAGGGCATCATGTCCGCCTACTTCGAGCAGGAGCGGGACATCACGACGCGCGAGGTCCTGGGCGAGGTGGCCGCGGCGGCGGGCATCCCCGCGGCGGACTTTCGAAGGGCCATCGTGGAGGGCGACGAGTACGGGGCGCGGGTGGACGAGGCTTCGGCGGCGGCGAGGGAGGGCGGCGTCGATGGCGTGCCGGCGTTTACGATCCAGGATCGGTTCCGGTGGTCCGGGGCGAGAGACCCGGAGGATTTCGTTAAGCTGCTGGAAAGGGTTAAGCAGACGAGCTCTTGATGCGGGCGGAGGGATTGCGGGATGCCCGTGTATGAAGATAATGTTCAAGTACTGATTAATATGGCGGGATGAAGAGGGGGTAGCCCACAGACATGCTATTCACTAATTTCAAACACTAGAAGCTCAAATCCACGGAATCGAGACGTTTATTTGTAAACACTCTGTGAACGATGCAAACCTGATTCATTCGAGAAGAAAAGAAGAATTAAAGAAGCAACTCGCTGTTCAGGACCGGTCCAACGTCGCGGAGTAAAAGCTCGGCCGAAATAAAATAAAGATAAATAGAAAGGGCAGATAAATACACGCATCCACAAGCATAACCAAGTACAAGAATCCGAACACATCCACAAGCATAACCAAGTACAAGAATCCGATCCCGCACGCCTCCCATCATCTTCTCTTCGAGCTCCCCTTCTTCCCACCCGCGCGCTCCTTCCCACCATACCGTCCGCGGTCCGAGCCGCCATCATCCGAGCCGGCCTTGCTCGACGGCGGCGACGACGCCCACGTGTTGCTCGTCCCCTCCGACGCACTCCCCGGCGAACTCGCCCCCTCACACGCCGAGCTGCTCGCCCTCCACCCCCTCGCCACCCCCGCCACACCCTGCACCTCCTCTTGGCTCACGTTAGCCCTCCGGCCGCCCTCCGCGGCACCATCCAGACCCAGACCGGGGGTTCATACCTGTGCCGGTGCAGTCGTCGCAGCACCCGTGGTCGCACGTCGCCTGGAGCTGCCCGGCCAGCACCTCCTCCCCCGGATCCAGCCCGACCACCTGCGCGGCCGTCATCCTCTGCGCGCACCAGCCGCGCGTGTTCGGACCCCGTCCGCACTGACAACACACCCACCCCCCGCCGGCGCCGGAACCTCCCTTGGCGGCGAAGCGGCAGTGCTGCAGCGGGCAGCCGGCCTTGGTCGGCTGCGAGTCGCTCATGATGGGGTTGCCGCAGGGGCTGACCGCACCCGTGAACATGTCCAGGTGGGCGGACGGGCAGTAGTACCACGACACGCTGGTGTGCGCGCAGCGGTGGTGCTTGGGGTGTCCTCGACACATGGTGATGATGAGGAGACAAGGTGGAAAGTGGAAAGTGGAAAGTGAAAGGCAAGTCAGTCAGTTGGAAAACGTTTACTTGGAGGAAAGCTCGGGGAACGTTTGCGCTATGGGCAACGGGCAACCAGTAGAGGCATACGCCTTGGCTTATATACACCCGTCTGCAGCTATCCGTGCGGAGCAGGGCGGCGGCCTTTACAATCCTTTTCTCGCCTCAAAGTACAGCTGAGTCTTCCAAGCACAGGTGTGTCTGGCTTCTGATAGTCTAGGCGCGAAACAAAAGAGTAACTCGATTACTTTTCACGACGCCTATCCCGTACAACGAGGATGGAGAATTCAATGTCGTGCGACGCAGCACCGACCCAGCTTCCTGGGACAGGGTGCAAAGACCAGCTTGCTTGCTTTCCCCCGCGGAGACGGTTGTGCCCGCGGTCCAAAACAAGACAAGGACAGGACAAAACCAGGGATTCGGTTGGACCAATCACAGCGTCCGGTGCTCCCTCAACAAGGCATTCGACGACGAAAGGGGAAGTTGCATGGGTGGCGAGAAATTTGTTTCGGGTGTCTGCCAGTAATTCGTAAGCTGTAGGCATCGGGTGACGAGGACTCCATGTATGCCCTGTATGCGCTGCAGCGGAGCGGTCGTCTCCCTGGTCCTGGCTTCCCCGACATTTTGCGAAGATTTTCGGAGCCGGTACGTCTCTCGGAGCGGATGTCACCGTTGGATCGTCCACTCAGCTGCGGGCAAACAGGGCTGTGTCCCGGAATCCTGGATTCTGTCACGCAACACGAGATGGATAAAGGGACAGCCTGCATGCAGCCATCCCAGGCTGTCATTTCCTCCGTTCCGAGTGCTTGGGAAAAAGCAAGGCGGCGTGCGATGGCGAGACTGAGACATAAGACATCTGTGACAGGTTGGGTTGGGCCTACAGTGTCCCGAGTGAGTGGCCTGGGAGTGTGCGTGCATGCGTAATCTGCAGGCTGCTGCTTTCGGCCGAGTAAGAGAAAAAAGAAAAGAAAAAGGAGGCAAGTCTTGTTTGTTCTGATTAAATACCTGTACAGAGTATCCGTATTATTCCGCTAAAAAATAAAGCCACAACCTAACCACAGATGTCGTGACACCTCGACACCGTACCGTACCGTACCGTACCGTACTGTACCGTAGTCCGGACAGGTTGCATGCATACAGCGAGTGAAACCTGACACTGCCTCTTTGTCTCTTTGCCTCTTTGCTCTTTACTCTGCGGCGGTCTCGTCCGCACTCGAGTAGAAGTTGCTCGTCGCCCAGCCATTAAGCACGTTGTAATGCTCCAGCGGTGACGTCCCGGACAGTTGCTCGTAGTGCACTCTCGTCTCACCGCAAAATTGCGTATTGTTGTACACCTCCAGGCACTTGTTCTGCATCACCGACGCGATCTGGAATCCGGCCTCTCGGCCCTCGAACCAGGCCCCGTGCAGGAACCCAAAGTACTCGGCACTCGTGGCCTCGCCGGCAAACCAGAGACGGCCCGTGTTGGCGCGCAGGTTCTGGTGCATCTCCAAAGTCGTGCCGGCCGGCCAGTTGGAGTAGCTTCCGTAGGCCCACGGTGTCTTGGTCCAACGCGGGTACATGAAGGCCGTCGGCTCCGGGATGCTCACGTTGGGATACATGGCTCGCAGAACTTCCATGACTTCGGCCTGGGTCTGCTCGTCCGTCTGCTGCTCGACGCGGTACGAGCCGTCGGCGACGACGGTGACGAAGATGATGTTGGACCCTGGCATGAAGCCTTCGGTCGACAGAGACTGGAAGACAGGATACCAGCCGCGCCTGTTGGGGGACGCGTACAGGAAGTATTGCGTGTCTTGGGGCCAGAAGGTCTCGTTGAATTGTAAGAATATTTTCGTGTACGTGCCCATGGTGAATTTTTGGATGGAAGTGCGTTTCCACTGCGGCAGCTCGGGCTCAAAGGTTACGGCGTCGTTCTGGAGCACGCCGACGGAAAAGGTGCAGATTGCGTAGGCCGCCGACACGCAGCTGCCGTCGTCACTGTGGATGGTGACACCGTCATCTGAATAGGTAATATTTGTGACGTGATTGTTGAGGCGAAGTCGAGGGTCGTCCTTGCCTAGAAATGCAGCGGCTTCCTGTTTGATAATGTAGTTGTAGCCGCGGGGATCAATGACAAGGTTGTTTTCGTCGCTGAACTGGTTGAAAGATAGATTCGAACCTGCGACACCAAAGATCAAAGACGACTGCTCTGGCGGCGCGGCACTCTCCCAATCTGTCGCAGAATGAGTGTTGGTTAGCGGGCGGACAGGACAGGGCGAGCAAGGGTAGGGCACTGCCATCAGGGCATCTCATCTCATCTTACCCCAGTTCCACCATTCAACAGCCTGCGCAGCCATGTCACTGTGCTTGGGCTTCCATCCCGCCAATGCCATCCCTGTACGAGCCGTCTCATCCTGTAAATTCTCCGCGAGGAGGCGTCCGGCGCGCGCCGAGGCTTTGGCGTAGGCTGTGGCGTATTGCTCATTCAAGTCCATGAAATCAGCAGGCCCGGTTTCGTTATAACTCAGAATGGAGCTGTAGTTGGAATACGTATTTTTGAGCCCGTGCTTCTTGGCCTGCAAGATGAGACGATGCATGTTAGTGATGCGCCCGCTTGTCCTCTCCCACCCCCTGGACAATCTCTGGACAGGTCAACTTACAAGGCTCCAAATGGGGTTCTCTGATGCGACAAGGGTCAGCATCAGCATCTTCGGTAATGAAACCTTTCCTCTCCCCCCCCGCATGGCACGTACCTGGCCCGCCAGGGCGACCAAGGCCCTGGATCTACACAGCTGAGTGTCAGTTCAGTAACTACCTACCAGCGACGGCCCGTGCCGAGCATCCATCCCAACTCACCCAATTGGCACCCAGCTCAACAACATAGGGCGAGCCGTCTTCCTGCTTGCCAAAGTCTGCATGTCGTGCTCGACCACCGAGTCCATCATTGTACTCGAGAATCATGAAGTCCGTTATCGAATTGTTCGTGAGGGCTTGCTGTATTGTGTTGTCCTGTTAGCGGGCGCATCCGCTGCAGGATACCTGTGTACCCAGGTACGGATAGTAGTTAGAGTGCCACCTACAGCGGCCGCAACTCCAGCCATGCCGCCACCGCTAAAAATCATCCCGTCAGTGGCCGCTTCCAGCATCTTCAGGTCAGAGACAGGAGGGCTCTCACAGAATGGCGACAGTGGTTCTTGTGCATGATCCATCAGTGGAATTCCTCGCCACAAGCCCGACAGCAGGGGCCGCGAGGCTGGCCACAGCAATAGCCGTAGCGATATGACCAAGAGTGGGCATTCTGGGGAAATATCTGCAGATATTTGCAAATATTTGTTTTGCTTTGTTCGATCTCGTCTTGGTCGGTCGTCGTCGTCAAGAAATGGCGTTACTCCCCACCACTTCATATACTCGTCCGCTCAGCGAGCCTCCTTCCCCTTGATAACGGCGCCCGCGGGCTGTCCTGAAGCCTCAGGGCGTCGATAGATTGACCGCTCCAATTCCGTCCGCGGATCCCGTTGTTCGATAGCGCCCAGCTGGAGGCGGGGGGGATGCAGATGTACGGGCGCACCAGCTCGAGATGATGATGATCCGCGATTAATTGCAGGCGGGGAGCAGCACGCCGTTTTATATCACACGAGTTCAGTTCACAACTGTCCGAGACAACGAGGTCAGCGAATACGATGCTAGCTGAAATTGCTGAAAACAGGAGTCGAGGAGCTGAAATGCGACGCGGTCTCAGTCCTCAACACGTACAGATTCGATGAACGAGCTTCAACCCGACCAAGATGATCGCGGGATCTGCGCCCCGTCAATTCAAGCTTGGCGGCACGCATTAGACTCATTAGACTAGACGGGGCACTTGTAGTGTAAGGCGCTGATGGGCTACCTGCCCCATTCGGACCAAATCATCGGATTTCGGCGAGGGTTCAATGGGAAGGCGCATCCTTAGTCCTTACAAGCATCATCTTGGCTTATCGCTACGACTTGGTAGGTAGGAACCGCCAGTGTTGAATGTTCACCGCACCACTTACCATATCTCTCACCATATCACTCACTAACAAAGTGCAGCCTTGCATTCCGACGGGTCCCAGTCCGTCCTGCCGATTATTACGCCGCCTGCGTCGCCGATCTGTACACCCACCATGCCTGTCAGAGCAGGCTACCAATAATTGCTGGTGGCTGTCATCATATGTAACCCAACCCTTCCTCGCCAGTCGGCTTTCCCTTCTTAATTTCTGCCTTTTAACTCCGAACACAACACAAACATCCTTACTTTATTGACCAGAAACATCATGCCCAAATCGAGCATGCAACAAGATGACGCCCAGCTGGCCGCCCTGGGCCACAAGGCGGAGCTGAACCGAAACTTCTCCATGCTGTAATAATCCCATCCCCCCCTGACCGACTGCTGGCCCTTGCCGTTTTAGGAGTCTCGGAAAGAAAGCTGACCTGGTTGTTGATTAGTTCCATGCTTGGACTGGCCTTTGCCGTGCTAAATGTGAGTTTCCGTACTTTTATGCCAAGACTATGCGATAGGCCGAATTGGGGAAGCTTGTTTGATCATCAATACGACGAACCTTTTCTTGACTGACTTGGCACAAACTCGACTAGTCTTGGACTGCACTATCTGCGAGTCTCAGCGTGAGCTTGTCCTCTGGCGGCAGCACCAGCATCGTCTGGGGTGAGCCACCCACACACACACCAAGACAGGCCAGCCAACCTTTACGAATCATCCAGACTAACAATCTGAAATCTTCAAGGCCTGGTAACTGCGGGGATATGCAACCTCTGTATCGCGACATCGTTGGCGGAGTTCCTATCTGCATATCCAACGTACGTGGCCTTGATGCATCTCGGGAATGTACTTCCCCGGCTCACTGCATGTATGTCTAGGGCTGGCGGTCAATACCACTGGGTTGCAGGCAAGTTCACCTCCCGGCCTCCGAGTACAGCCTCAACTGACACATGCATTAGCGAGTATGAATAATTCGTATTTCCTCTATATCTCATGTCCGTGGCTAATAACAGATATAGTCTCCTGGCCACAATGGGTGCCCATCCTGTCGTGGGTGACTGGCTGGGTGAATGTCGTCGGCTGGGTAGGAAGCGCGCCGCTGCCCTTTACCGAGAAATTGAGACAACTCATTGACCGTTGTCGCCCCAGGTTGCTCTCGTCGCCACCAATGCGCTGCTCTCCAGCCAGTTGACCCCCCCTGGATAATTGCACGTTTGCCTGACTTGGACGGCACAGGGATACCAAGTCGCGAATTGGCAGCAGTTCCTCATCTACATTGGCTTCACGCTCATCGCGTTCCTCCTTAATGCGTTTATGAACTCTGTCCTGCCCAGGATTTACAAGGGAGCGCTCTTCTGGTCACTGGGAGGATTCGCCATCGTGTCCATCACAGCCCTGGCTTGCGCATCGCCCAATTACAATTCCGGCAAATTTGTCTTTACAGAATTCATCAACCAGACTGGATGGCCTGATGGCGTCGCTTGGCTTCTTGGAGTAAGCGCTGGAATAGCATGAGATAGATGCGTTGTCCCTGGACACCACTGACGAATTCTCCAGCTTCTTCAGGGCGGGCTCGGCCTCACAGCTTTTGTAAGTTCAGAAATGATGAGTCCAAACAGGCTTGTAAAATCTGACTATTTGTTCACTAGGATTCTGTTGCGCACATGATTGAGGGTGCGTATTGTTGCATCGACCTGACTGCCCTCCTGGCCACTGACTCATAAATCCAGAAATCCCGCAGCCGTCGAAAAAAGGACCCAAGATCATGGTCGGCTGCATCGGCATCGGCATCTTCACCGGCTTCGTCTTCCTCGTTGTCATGCTCTTCGTCGCCGGCGACATCCAGCAAGTCATCACCTCCGGCGCCGGGCCCCTTCTTCAGATCCTCATCAACGCCACCAGCAACACCGCCGGCGCCATCTGCCTGCTCATGTTTCCGCTCGTGTGCCTGGCCTTTGCCACCATATCCGTCATGACGACGAGCAGCCGGATGATATTCGCGTTTGCGCGCGACGGCGGCCTCCCCGCCTCCAAGTTCCTGGCCCGGGTGCACCCCCAGCTGGGCCTGCCCCTCAACGCGCTGGTGCTCACCTCCGTTGTCGTCATAATCTTCGGCCTCATCAACATTGCCTCGACAAAGTGAGGACGTCCCGTTCTCAAATCGCAAGCACGCTAACTGACGGTCAACTCTAGTGCCTTCAACGCCATCATCTCCGCCGCCGTCGTCACCTTGGATCTCTCGTACGCCATGCCCATCGCCGTCAATTGCCTGCAGGGACGCAACACCTTGCCCGATCGCGACTGGAAGCTGCCGACGTGGCTTGGATGGACCTGCGACGTCATCGCGCTGTCGTACATTGCCATCACCACTGTCCTCTTCGTATTCCCGCCGGAACGACACGTCACTGGCAGCAACATGAGTATGTGCATCCTGATCCCAGGCTGAACCAGTGCTGACGCGGCTCCAGACTATTGCATCGTAGCGTTTGCCATTATCCTGGCCATCTCGGTCTTCCAGTGGATTGTCGATGGGCGCAAGAACTACGCCGGGCCACGGATCGACGTTGCCGTGGCGGGCATGCCTATAGTTTCCAAGGAGGAGGAGGAGACTGCGCATGCGGTGGAGAACAAGCCTTGAGGGAAGAGTACCCGTCATTCATTTTCTTGCTACAGTCAAGCGATCGCTGAAATGCTGAAATGAATCTATATTTTGATCTCAGATCCATGGGGGTATGTACCATAGCAGAGGCTTGCAAACTGGCATGCCTGCCTAGAACCTCTATTTCGAAATGATTATAAATGGTAGCGGCGCCACTCGTACCATTCGTAGCGCCCGACTTTGCGACGGCGCGCATGCCTGTTCTACGACAGGTGGCATCCGTCTTGTTTTCAGGGGTTGAATTATTTTGTTGTCGTTAAAATCTGATAACCTGTTAGTTAAAGCCACCCGAAGGAGTTCCAAGACTTGCCTTATTTCATAGGAGCCCGCCCGCGTCATGTACCGCACCCACTTGACGCTGGAATAGTTGCTCTTCTCAAACACCTTCAGGTACCGCACCAGTAGCCCCGAGCTCGTAAACATGAGCAGGCTGAAATTCAGACTCAGCGGCGGCCGGCTCCACGCGCGCTGGTTCGTCATGCTCGTCAGCTGGGCCTCGGCGCTCAGCACGTACTCGCTCTGCCCCGTGAAGCGCGCAATCTTCCAGACGATGCAGTTCTCGCTGGGCTCGTACCTGGCCTTGCCCTGGGTGCAGCGCTCCACGATCTTGGCCGTGTTGAGCGGCGTCGGGATGCGCACCACGACGTTGGTGGCGAACAGCTTGGGGCCAAAGTTGGCCCGTACGCCGATGCTGTACTCCACCTTGGACCGCCCGACCTCGTTGACGATGGCGTGCACCTTGAACGGTAGGTTGACGTTCTCCGTCGCGCGGTACCGCATCAGCTCGAACTCGCCGTCGGGCGGCACGAAGCTGATGATGCGGTCGCTGTCGAACTTGCCGAGGCGCACGCACTGGTGGAACTGGCAGTCTTCCAGGGTCACGCTGCCCGCGGCGGCCTTGGTCGCCTTGGAGCCGAGCTTGTTGCCGCTTTGCAGCGAATTGAGCCCGTCGTTGTCGAGGAGCAGCCGGTCGTTGAGGCCGAACTTGCACTCGGGCGTGCCGGAGAGGTACGCCCGCATGACGATCTGGCCGGTGACGTCGGCGCGTAGGACCGCGCCGGTCGCCGACATGAGCAGGTTGACGTCTTCGATGACGTCGACGAATGCTTCGTTTTTTCGGTACTTGACGTCCGCCTTGCGCCAGGACAAGGCGCCCGTGGCCTGCATCGTGATCTTGGAGGTGTCTTCTGGTCGCGCCTCGGACTTGACGCCTTCCGTGGTGATGTACATCTTCAACGTGTCCGTTTCGGTGTTTTGAGGGTATCCAAAGTCGATAATTTCTACAAAAAGTCAGCTGAAACGAACAATGTCACGCCCGATGCCGCTCGTTTCTTACCATCTAGCAATTCGTAAACCAAGACAAAGTTGTTCTTGACGGCCTCCTCGTCAAACTTGCCAAAGTAGCCCTTGCCTAGCTGTATGAGGCGGTACAGGAACTCAAACACCAGCGCCGCGTTGGCATTGCTCTTCGTTATCGCGACGAGGTAGATGTTCTCGTGCTTGACGTGGCTGAAGGTGGTGCTGCCGAGCGTCAGGATGGGAGACCGGACCTGCGCGTTGGAGATGACCTGGATGCGGAAGACGTCGGCGAGTCGCGGGCGGCAGTCATTGCGGAAGGCGCGAAAGATGAGGTTCTCGCCTTTTTGATTGAATATCAGCACGCCGGAAAGCATATTGGCGACGTCCCGTGTTGCTGTGATTTGTCGTTGACGGGATCGCGGTGACGAGTCCTTCCCTGAGGGGCATTCAGGGACGGCTTTCTGCCGCGGCCCTTGTCTGGTGACTAAGGCGGTGAAGATGTTGGTTCATCCACAGCAGGCGCTTCAGGGCTCTGCAGCGCTAAATGCCCTGGAGTGACCGCTACAAATCCCGCCGGGGCAAGCGCTAAATGGGAGCTCGATAGAGTGCACTGCCACCACTAGGCATGGAAGCAAGCTGTGTGCCTTGATATAGCTTCACAACAAAGCACAGCAGCACGTTTGCCATTGCCACCCTCCTCGCCATTCACTCCCAGGCGCGATGGCTTCGCTCTTTCCTGCGTCCTTTGTTGACCCTTGGAGAGACCTCATTGGGGCGCACGAAAAGGAGCAAGCCAATGACTTTCCGTCTTACAGCTCAACCGCGCTGGAGCCCCTCATCACCACAAGCACCCCGACAGAGCTCTTCGTCGGAACAGGCCACACCATCTACGAGCGCGCTCTCCTGCCCGCCATCCGCAACGCCAAGCGCTCAGTCCATCTGGTCACCTGCTTCTGGGCCGACTCGCCCACGGCAAACTCGATCCGCGCGACCCTCTTTGAGCTGGCCGCGTCCCGTGCCAGCCAGAGTGACCTGCCAACGCTCCACATCACCATCGGCTTCTCGTCTCGCGGACTGTTCCAAAAGCTATTCCACACCTCTTCGAGAGATGGCCACGTATATCCGCCGTCCGAGTGGAAGGCGCTGAAGCTGCCAGACCAGCAGACGTTAAGAAGCGGGTCGATCGAATTGACTGTCAAGACGCTCTTTTTCTCGCCCATCAGCGTGATGCACCCCAAGTATCTCATTGTCGACGATACCGTGGCCTGGGTTCCTAGCTGTAATATCAGCTGGGAGAAGTGGTTCGAAGGATGTGTTGAGCTGCGTGGCGGCGCAGTAAATTCTCTCCTATCCTTCCATGAGCGCGTCTGGGGATTGGGGACAAGCCAGGGTGCAACGGCCTTTAGCGATGACGCGCAGCCAATTGACGACCCAGCGGAGCAACCAACAGACAGCTCTCTTACTGGAAATACGAATGCATCCCGCATTGGCTCTGCTGATGACTTGTCTCCGACTCAGTCAGTGAAGCTTGCGCTGGGGTCGACTCCTACGATTCTTCTTCCATCATCCCATCATCGAAATCCCGGCTTCAGTTGGATCCCATTTCTGAGGAAACCGAACCCACCAATGACGCCCCTGAACGCTGCGCTTCTGACCTTGTTCGCCAACGCGCAGACAAGCATTGTGCTAGTGACCCCAAACGTCACGGCCAAGCCGGTGATCAACGCAATACTGGCCGCGCTCGTTCGCGGTGTGTCTGTCGAAATCAGGACGAACGAATCCATGATGCTCATCGAGCAGCTCATCACATGCGGAACCACCACCAGTCGCTGCATGAACAAGCTGATGAAGGAATACTCGCGACTGGCCCTCGCACACGCCCGTCGCGCCCAGTCCGACCTCGAGGCCCAGCCCCATCCTCTTGGACAGCTACAAATATTCTACTATCAACACCGCTGGGAAAGAGAGGGCGAGGCAGACGAGCCGGTCGTCAGCCATTTCAAGATGACAATGGTGGACGACAGATACCTCGTGCTGGGCTCGGGCAACATGGATAGGGCAAGCTGGTGGACGAGCCAAGAGCTAGGGATACTGTTTTATGTTCCTGGGTTCAGCGAGAAGGTACTTTGGGAGAGGGCTTTGCGTTGCCGCGGGCGGCGCGCATTCCCACCAGCATAATAAATGGACCGCGAGGTGTTGGCGCGGAAGCTACGTGGCGGCTGCTGCATCGCTAGTCAATGGTTTGCAGGTATACGTTCCGCGAGCGTCTTCGGAACAACCTGTTTCTTGATCAAACTCTAGCTATCAAGCAATTTCACAAAGAAACGAATCTATTTACAAGATCCACCAACCCCATCGTGCACCCGTGTTCTCCTCACGCACACAGACAAAATCTTAGAAGAAGACGTGCGCGATGCGTCTCCACCTAGGCCAAGAAGCAACTTGGGCGCGGTGGGCGTTGATTTCCTCCCAGTCAAGTTCGCGTCGACCGGTATCGACGTCGATCTGAGACAGCCTGAGGAAGCCCTGGCGTTTCCAGAGATATCCAACGGCCCAGAAGAAGAGAATGACCGGCGCGGCCAGGTATGACTGGAAGAAGGACTTGGCCGTGCCGAGGCCGGTCTCGCCGATCGGGGCAGCGACCGCGGTGTAGAACTGGACTTCTGTTAGTACGCTCTTCTCACAATTGTTTCATGAAATGCAGAGTCATACCTGAGCCATGAGCACGACGATGTTCAGGAAGAGTCCGAGATACGAGCCCCAGATGCCGCAGGCGGCGCGGAAGGGGATCTCGTCGACTGTGTGGCCCTGGTACTTCCACGCGTGGCGGAAGCGGATGTGGGCGAGGCAGACGGACCCCCAGGTGAAGAGGGCGGCGAGGCCGGAGATGGCCTGCAGCCAGGAGAAGACGACCGGGCCGGTGGCGTCGAGGCTGACATACGCGATGCCGCCGCAGAGGATGATGAGGATGACGGAGAAGAGCGGGCGGCCGGACTTGTCAATGTAGGTGAAGAGCCGCGGGGCGTAGCCCTGCTGGGCCATGGCGGTCAGGGTGCGCGAGCCGCCGTAGACGCTCGACACGCTGATGGAGAGCACCGAGATGAGAATGGTGACGTTCATGAAGCTGTCGAAGCCCTTGAGGCCGGCGTACTTGCCGACGAGGACAAAGGGCGAGGCGTGCGGGTCGTCGTAGGCGCCGGCGTTGAGCAGCTCCTTGTCGTTGTATGGGATCAGCAGGCCAACGAAGAAGAGGCCGAGGATGTAGAAGAGGGTGATGCGCCAGAAGACCTGCTTGATGGCGCTGGGCAGCGCCTTGAGCGGGTTCTTGGCCTCGGCGGCGGCCAGGCCGACGAGCTCGGTGCCGGAGAAGGAGAAGGCAGCGGTGACGAAGACGGAGCAGAAGCCCTTGAAGCCGTTGGCGAAGGCGCCCGGGTCGTACCACAGGCTGGCGCCGATGTAGTGGTTGTAGCGGCCGTCCGAGGGCCCGCCGCCGAGCACGAGGACCAGCGCGATGATCATGAAGATGACGGTGGCGGTGAGCTTGAAGAGTGCGGAGAAGTACTCCTCCTCCGCGTAGCCGATGGCACCGAAGACGTTGACGATGACGATGACGACGAGGAAGACGGTGATCCACACGGCGATGTTGATGTCCTGGTTCCAGTACTGGATGGTGATGCCGCAGATGGTGAGCTCCAGCGGGAGCACCGACGCCCACTGGAAGACGTAGTTCCAGCCCATGGCGAAGCCCCAGGACGGGTCGATGAATCGGGCGGAGTAGACGTAGAAGCTACCGGACACGGGATACATGACGGCCAGCTCGCCGAGGGCATGCACTGGGAAGGTGTTAGTGAGGCAGGATGAAGCGTGAAGTAGAGCTTTGCTTGCCGACGTTGAACATCATGACACCAATGATTAAAAAGTCGATAAATAGCGAACCAGGGCCCTAATCCAAAGTCAGCTTTTTTTTTTTTTTTTCGTTTTATTCGGATTCATAGATGATGCGCTTACACCGTTGGAGAGGGCACTGCCGGAACCAACAAAGAAGCCGGCACCGATGGAGCCGCCGATGGCAATCATGTTCAGATGGCGCTGCTTCATAGGCCGCTCCAGCTCGACGAGGCCGGGGCCGTAGTGAGCGCACTTGAAAGACTCAACGTTCAGGCCGGTCCTGGTCATGAAGTCCGGGTGAGGCTGCACGGAGGCGACCTGGTTGAGGACGGCGCTGTGGCCGTGACCCTCGGTCACGACCTGGCCCTTTTCCGCAGAGCCTGCATCCTCTTCTTTCCACGTCATGGTCTCTTTTCTTTTTCTTTGTTGTGCTTGCCGATATTGCTAGAGAGAAAGGAATTACCGCAGATGCAAAAATTCAAGATTTGGATCGGGTTGTTTGTCGGAGGAAGCAAACAGGCGTTGCACATGCAAAACACACAAAGATCCTGTGCCAGCTTGCGGAGAGGCTTACGCAGGGTTCACCGGACAAAGATAGGGGAGAAGGAGGGGGGCAAGGTACTTTTATCTAGACTTGGTCTTCTAGAAGCTTGATGGCGAGGATCCCTACATTGTGCTTGCATGGGCCGGATAAGAAAGAAGGGTGCGCCACCGCGCAAGTGGCTCCTAAACGACCGGACCTAATAAACGACTCGCGCGGCATTGTGTATGTATGTATGTAGTAGTTGATAAGTTGTATGGTGTTGGAGACGAAAGGGAGGCAAACTACTAAGCTAAAAGCGAGCAGGACGCCCAGCGCCACGCACCAGCGAACCAAGGCAGCTAGGCCCCGTGGCTTGCTTCAACTGGGGAGGTGGCCTCCGGGTGCATTCACGGAAATTGACATCTATCTTTGGATCCTTGGCGATGGCTTTTCGCCTTCGGGGCCGATGTCTGTTCACCGCCGACAGAATCGAGACAGAACAGATAGATGGTTTACCACGACCTGGTCCACAGATCCAGATGCAGAAGGAACGAGAATCAACGGCCGCCCGCAGAGTCGCCTGGTTGCGACCCCAGCTACCCCACGTCGCCCGCTGAGAAACTTGGGGGAAGCAAAAAGGGAAGAAGGAGGAAGTAGTCCGCCGTAGCGACCGGCCCATGCGGAGGAAAGGGAAAAAGGGTACCCACGCCGATCCCATGGGGGCCCCCCCCCCCCTCGACACCGGCCTAGCCGCTCAGTGGTGCCCGCTCCGGGAAGGCTGTGGAGAGGGAGGTGCGCCACGCGGCATCATTCATCCGAGAAGGAACTGGCCGGGCGATGGGCTTGTCAGGCTGGCTAGCTGGGCTGGCAGAGCTAAACCACGTTGCGGCAAGGCGTGGTGAGCATGATGCCGAGTTACCCCAAGTTCAGTGGTGTACTCCGTGGTACTCCGCAGGCCGTCATCAACATGCTAATTTACAATGTCCATGCCGCTGCCCCCATGTCAGTGTCTAGAAAATGCCCGGGTAAGGAAGGGCTTGGTGAGGCGGGCACAACAAGTTCCTCGCAGATGCACGCACGTCTGCCTTCCTAGTGGACCGGGGAGACGAGGGCCGTGGCGGGATGATGCCTGTCTGTATGCAGGAGTTGATTGCCCACGGCGCGCGTGTGGACTCGTGAGATTGCGACAAACGTGGTCGTTGCGTCATGCGAGTTGTGCTGGTCCGCGGGAGGCGGGCGAGAAGAAACTTAATTTTACACTCTGTCTAGATAAACTTGATTCTTATCGGGCCATCGCCGTAACAGGAAGTCCCTCGTTCGCCACTGGTGACAGCCAGCATGTGAGGGCACATGCGAGGCACTCTATTGATTAGTTCGCCACTGGTGACAGCCCAGTATGTGAGGCACATGTGAGGCACTCTATTAATTAGTTCGCCAGCTAGCGAAACCAACTAACTATACGGAGACTTACAAAAGGCCGTAGGGATGGATGCAGCTATATTCCGCAGCTTGCTAGTCTACTGTAGCGCCAACAACGTCCGCAATCAGGCTGAGGATACCATCCAGCTAGCCCGTTCCATCTATGTAGGTTCATCAACAAGAACACCGAAGCTATGCATTGGCCTCTCTGCACTGCTGCAGCGTCTTCTTCTGCTTGCCGTTTTCGTCGAAATTGCCCTCGTCCAGCCAGGCCTCAAAGCCAGCCTCGATCGCCGGCCACTCGTCGTCCGTGATGCTGAACCACGCCGTGTCGCGCCTCCTCCCCTTGACAATCATGTGTTTCCTTCCCTCGTCAGCGAGACCTTTTGCGCATGTTCTGTCGCCCAAACTTTGCCCTTACCGAAAGATGCCCTCAAACGTGAACCCCAGACGCGACGCCGCGGCCAGGCTCGGCGCGTTGAGCCGGTTCGCCTTCCACTCCACCCTCTGACACCCCATGTCCTCGACCGCGTGCCGGAGGAACAGGTAGAACGCCTCCGTCGCCTGCCGCGACTTGACGAGCGCGCCGCCCAGGATGACGCTGCCGATCTCGACGCGGCGGTGGTCCGGCACGGCGGCCATCAAGGACATCATCCCGACGGGCTCCGAGGCCGGGTCTGAGAGCGGTCCGGAATACACGGCGTAGAAGAAGGGGTCCTGCTGCGCGGACCATGCCGCGATGGACTGCGCGCACGACTCGGCGGTGGGAAAGCCGCTGGTCATCATGTACGTCCAGCGCCAGAAGTTGTCCTCCCCGCCGAGGTGCTTGTAGAGGCTCGGCGCGTGGGAGGGATCGAGTCGTCGCAGGCCGGTGTACCGTCCGCAAAGGTCGACTCCGGTCGGCAGTTGCGCGCGTTTGGTGGAAACGAGCTCCCCGACCGGTTGTTCCATTTTGTTGATGATGTGTAGAAACTATGCATCTCTGGCACTGTAGGCAGCACCCGTCAACCAAGATAGCTTCCCCGTTCGACTCATAATGACTCAAAATATACATACACAATTATCACTCAATTTTTTCATGGCAGAACTAGTGTTAATTCTGTACTATTTGTTTTTGATGGAAATTCGGACAAGACTTGCCTGTCTGCTTGTCTGTGCCGTCCTGGCTGTACTCAACCTTGTTGGCTCAGCTGTAGGGTAGGAGAGACGAGCAGCTTATTACAGGGGGCCCCCCCGGACGCCCCGGACGCCCCGGACGCCCTGGCCCACGGGTACCCCGGATTTTGAAGACACCGTTACGCAGACCGGCTCTACCCAGTGCAAAAAGAGTCATGTCATGGCCCAAACTTTTCGGGACGATTCATCCACTTTTGCAGGGCAAGATCGCGCCCGGAGTTTAAGATGATCCAGTCGGAGAATTCCTTCGTAATCGCTCCGCGGGAGAATGCCCAAGTGACATCACCGGTAGAGCCACCAATGTAGATGCGTTGAGGTGCGGGAGTTGAACTCTAATAACTGATATAGCCTAAAGTAAACGACATATGACATCCGAGGGGAACGGGTAGATGAGCCAATCATGCATCGCAGTTCAGGCGGGGTGCGGTCTTTGATGAGGTGAACTCGCCCTGTCAAGCCGTGAATAAAGAGGACGTGGCCGCGCAGCGCATCAAGTGGTTATTCACGAACCAGAACAATTCAACAACACTCCAAGAAACAAAAACACACACCGAAAATGCCCTACTACGAAGTCAGCCACTCCTACCCCCTAACCGGTGCCCAGAAGCAAGATCTGGCCCGCGCCCTCACCCACAGCCACATCAAGGCCTTCAACACGCCGTCCATGTTCGTCAACGTGCGCTTCATCAAGGAGGACCCCTCGCAGGAGAACATCTTCGTCGGCGGCGAGCTCGAGAACAAGACGTACAACGGCATCGTCGGGTACGTGCGCACCTCTGCGGCGCGGACCAAGGCCGACTTTGACCGGCTCGCCGCGGAGTTTGAGGAGGCGTGGTACGCCGTCGTCGGCAGCGGGACGGCCGACAAGGGCAAGCACCCGTACCTGACGCAGGATGCCGAGGTCAGGCTGCACGTCATCGGGCTGCTGCCGATCGTGACGGCGCGCGAGGCCGGCTTCGACATCCCCGTGGCGGGCGAGGAGGCGCCGTGGGTGCGCGAGAAGCTCCCGGCGTTCAAGGAGCTGGCCGAGGACGGACACCCGGGGTTTGTGAAGCTGCTGTCCGAGGTCAAGGCGGTGACGGGCGGTGCAAGCGTTTGACGGGTGGGTTGGTGCAGGAGAGCATCGGAAACGTCCAGATTGTCAATCCAGCATTAGGTAGCCATGGCGCTAATATGCGTTTCGAGTGTCAACCCGCCCACGATTGGTGACTATGGCAGCCGATAGTGAATACGCTGTTGGAGCAAGTGGCGTATGTGAATGAACTGCCAGAATTCCATGAATGTGTAGAAAAAAGGTGAAACCAAAACATAAAGCTGTGTTAATAAAAGATAGACGGCCAAATGGTTGAATTATCATCGCTTTTGGTTGTTCTGATGGAGCTCGACGTTTTGTCGAAGCTTGGACAACTTCACGATATGCCTCAGGAATCAAAGGGCAATTTAGAAGGGTAATCAAGGTCGGATGAAGAAAGTCAAAACGGCAATAACCAGCCTATGCATATCGATTAGTGATTAGTCCAGCCTGCGTTCTACGGCTTGCGCACTAACCCGTAGGTGTGCAACAACTCCGCTTAGTGTTGAAGGCTTCTCGATAATGAATAGCCGAGATGATGTTGGCGCGGTTTCATAGGAAGCCTTAACTGGAGAAATCTCTTCAATGCCACCTGAATCTATCGTGATACGGATATATTGCGAATCCGTTAGCGGCTCGTCGCGGAGAGTTGGCTCTCGATAGCGATGCCAATACTGGATATCGCCGAGGCGCAGGATGCGGGTTTTCAAGGTCGGGGCAATCTGTAAGCTAGTAGCCCGCTTAATGACAGTTAGATACCGCCATAATAAGCTAGGTCCGATGAAACTAGCAATTATTTCTATTAATTCTGGGAACAGGCGCTCTATTATAGGTAGATGTAACTGTTCGCTTAGGAGCAGCAGATCGCCTACTTCACGTCGGCAAGTCAAGTATAGATGATCAGAATGCCTCCATGGGTGCATACTAGTGGATGCTCGCCAGAGCCGATGATATTTGTCGGGAACGGCACATCGTCGCGAAAACAGTTGGAAGCAGTCGTTATGAATCGTCGCTGTCTCGGGCTGCGCAAGGCAATAGCTGCAACTAGGGTACCTGCAAAACTTGACGTCAAGCCGAGCCCCTTGTTCGCAGTAACCATGACTCGTGTATTTCTGCGCATCGTAGCATTTGATGACATCCCCGCGGCAAGTGACTCGAGAAATCGGCTGGTTGGCGGCGTGTATGTAGTGGCATAATCGGAAATGCTTACGCGCGATGAGTTTCTCGCCTGCTTGGAAGGGCTCGTGGCAAGCACCGCATTGCGCTTGGATGTGGACATGAGGTATTTCCGGTACATTCGGTGTTCTGCCAGGCATTTTCAGCTGCTTAATGCGCTGGCGGAAGTTTGCATAACAAATGTATGGCAAAGAAAGGGGAGTTGGATTGACGATTGCGTACCGTACACGCGCTAAAATAGGGTGGTGGTAATGTGGCGCGTGGCTGTGTTGCTGCAAGTGGCTGCAAGAACATTAAAAGAAAATCTATGTATACTGTCCAGGACCGGCCCGCACCAAAGGGAGCCTTGGTATAGTTATCCGGTAACTTACCTGGTACATGAGGATGCCGTCCTGCGTGACGGTTAGTAGTATCTGCCATTGTCTCCCGGATTTAATTTATTATTCTCATGGGCCTTCCCTTGGGCGCCCGCCCTGAGGTCCTCCACCTGCTTCAGGACGTACTGTACGTCCTCTTCGCCCCGCGAGAGATGCTCGTGCAGGCGCTCGGCCAGCACGCCAATCTCCGCGGCGGAGGAGGGCAGCGGCTCATCTGCTGTGTACGTCTACCTCTGCACGATGGTGTCCCCGACTGCTCAACGAATAGACGTGCCGGGTTTTCTGTAGCGCCACTAATTCAGTCCAACCGTTAACTTATGTACGTGGAGAACCATCTTGTTACCAGGTGGTGAAGGTGCCACCAGATACGCACGACGGTCTGTGCACCAACGAGGCTCCTTACTGACCTCTGAGTGTCCCGCAGATCGGGGCAATCTTGCAACCCATCGCCTTGGCATCTCAAACCCTGCGTGACCTATAGGCGAAAAGGGGAAACAAACAAGAGAACTTGCCAATTCTTGCAAAATATTCAATCTCATCGGCCTCGCGAAACCATGTCCGTCAAGGCGCCCGATGACTTGGCCGACGCCGACGCCGTTGCCACCGGTAGCGCAAACGACGCGACCGTTGAGCGCAGAGTCGTCAAGAAGCTGGACCGAAACTTTCTCTTCCTCCTATGGTTTCTCTGTGTGTGACCCTGCAGAAAATAAAACAGCTGCCGCCACTGACATTCTCATCTTGCAGTCCTTCTTGCGTTTCTCGATCGCTCCAACATTGGGTGCGTTTGCTCCTCCACAGCTTCATCAACCCCATGCTAACACACCCCCTCATGAAGCAACGCGCGAGTCGCCGGCATGGACAAGGACCTATCGCTGAGCAGCGACCAGTACCAATGGCTGCTGACCGTCTTCTACATCTTCTACATCCTCGCCGAGCCGCTCACCCTCATGTACAAGGTCGTCTCGCCCCGCGCCTGGGTGCCCGTCCTCGTGCTCGGCTGGGGCGTCGCCGCCACCGCCCAGGCCGCCACCCGCTCCTTTGCGGGGATGATGGTCTGCCGCGCCCTGCTCGCCACCTTTGAGGCCGGGTACGGCCCCGGCACCATCTATCTGCTATCATTCTTCTACCTGCGTCGCGAAATTGGACTGCGCATCGGCATATTCTTCTCCGCCGCGCCGCTGGCCACGTGCTTCGCGGGCGCGCTGGCGTACGCCATCACCTCCGGTCACTCCCGCCTGGCCAACTGGAGGCTGCTGTTCCTAGTGGAGGGGATACCGGTGTTGGTGATGTCTGTGGTGACGTACTTTGCCATGCCGAGCTCCCCGCAGGACGCATGGTTCCTCGACGAGGACGAGAAGAGGGTGGCGCTGGCGCGGGGTGTGCGACAGGCGGGCAAGGAGCCTCGCGTGGGTAGGATTAGCTGGAAGGAGACGTTTTCGACGCTCCTCGATTTGAAGGCGTGGATCACGGCCATCATGTATTTCTCCTGCAACGTTTCCTACGCCTCCCTGCCAGTGTTCCTGCCAACCATCCTCGAGGACTTGGGTAAGTTTGTTCTCAGCAGCTCCCCGCGAGACATGCTTTATGTTAACATGCAGCAGGATACTCTGGACTGAACGCGCAAGGCCTATCCGCCCCGCCGTACTTTATATCCTTCCTTGTCACCATCTGCTCGACCTTCATCGCGGACCGAACCCAGCAGCGGGGCCTGACCGTCATCACGCTGGCGCTCATCGCCAGTGCTGGATACGTCATGCTTGCTGCGGCCAGCACCAACGCTGTGCGTTACGCCGGGGTGTACCTCGCCGCGCTCGGGCTCTTCCCGACCATCGCCAACGTGCTGCCGTGGGTGCTCAGCAACCAGGGCAGCGACGAGCGCCGCGGCGCCGGCATCGTCCTGCTCAACCTGGTCGGGCAGTGCGGGCCGCTGCTGGGCACCCGCCTGTACCCGAAGAGCGAGGCGCCAGACTACACCAAGGGACACGCGATATGCGCGGGGTTCATGGGGTTCACGGCGCTGTTGGCGCTGTGCCTCCGGTGCCTCCTGGTGTGGGAAAATCGCAAGCTGGCGCAGAGGTGTCCGGCGGTGGAGGACGAGGAGGACGTGCAAGGCGAGGAGAACTACGGTCCATCTTTTCGATACGTGCTATAGAATGTCTTTACTAGTACAATAGAACGACATTGCATGAGACGATGAACTTGTCATTCTATCCTCAGAACATCGGTTGCTTCATGCCGCCGCCGGTCCTCGCGGAACTCGGCAGCGGTCGCGTCGGCGGGCACAAAGGCGCCGCTGCCGGCCCATTGGCCGTCAGAGTCTTGGAGCGAGAGGAGGCGGGCGCCCCAGCCCGAGGTCTCGATGAGGGCGCGCTCGGGGGCCCAGTGGGCGGGCGGGAGGGAGAGGAGGTCGCGCATGACCTGCCACCGGATGGAAGGGTCGGAGTCGAGCAGCCACTGTATCACGGGGGTTTGTTCCATCGTCGCGTGTATGAGAGGGTTGTGCGTGGGAAATGAGGTTGCGGGCACAACCCGGTGACAATGTCTTCAGGACTAAGCCTCGAGTTCCTAAGTAACGGGGGGGAGGCGCCGTTAAAATAGATCTTTTAGTACAGCAGCAAGTGCGCCACGACGCGGACAAGGTTTTGGGGTTAGATTCCATGACACATCGCCAGACTGGTGTAAATGAGTAAGCCAAATACAAAGTTCAATCCTGTTTTATTGTCCAACTTGGCTGCGACAGAGATTTGCGCCGCCGCCAAGACCAGAGTAAAGATGAGGCTATCACGTACAATCCGCCCAGTTGCCCCGGTCATCAAGCTGGTCATCAAGCACACACTACGATTGCATGATGAATAAGTCATGTAATAATGAGTACACACTACTATTGCATGATAAATAAGTGAGGTTAATATTGAGTACTATAGAATGAAGATAAAATGTTTAATACAAAGAATGAATATTTACAACCCCATCACCGCCCCCTCTATTTGACCGCCTCCTGGTCATAGTACAAATCACACGCATGCGGATGCTGCAGACAATACTTTGGCACCACCGGCGTCGCGCCCACACCACTCGCCACCAGATACTCCCTGAAATTCAGGATCCTCTGCGTCAACGCCGTCGTCCTCTTCTTGCCCGTCTTGGGGTCCCGGTTCCCCGACCACACCAGCTCCGCCAGCGCCGCCGCCCGCGGCCACATCTTGCCGCTAATCACCGTGTCGTCCACCTGCTCCGACCACAGCGGCGCCGCCGCCCCGATGATGTGCTTGGCCTGCGCCTCCGTCAGGTTGGCCGCAAAGTCGTAGTCGTAGATGCGCTGCCAGGTCTTGTACGGCGCGCACCAGGAGCCGCCGATGCCGCCGTAGTTGAACGACGGGGTGGCGCCGGTGGGATCCGGGTTTTCTTGGACGTTGTACCGCGGGTCATTGGTCACGTAGCCGCCGAAGCCGCAGTCGAGGTACAAGAAGTCGGCGCTGGACACGATGACGTCGTACCCGGCGTCGACCAGCTTGCGGATGTTGGTCACCCCGTTGTTCCACGACTGCATGATGACGTCCTTGGACACGTTCTTGGCCGCCGCGTCGGGCGACAGCACCACGTCCTCCCACATGACCACCCGGCGGTCCTTCTTGCCGCCCGTGTTCTTCTCGCTGGTGAAGATGGGCATCGCCGTGTCGACCCAGTGCTGGTTGAGGTCGGAATAGGTGCGGCTGGCGTCCGCGGCGAACCACTCGCGGATGGTGCGGCTAAAGTTGAAGCAGCCCGTCTGCAGCTCATCACCGCCGACGTGGAAGAATTCGTCCGGGAAGCGCTTCGACAGCTCCGCGTACACCTTCTCCACCGTCTTGTACGTGTTGGGGTTGAGCACGTCCAGCTGGCCCGGGTTGGGCTGCACAGCTGTGTGCAGCGGCCAGTTGTCGTTGGACCACCAGCTGTTCTGGCAGGTGACGATGTCCTTGTCGTGCTGCTGCCAGCCGGACGACGAGTGGCCCGGCATGTCAATCTCCGGCATCACGCGCACGCCGCGCGCGCGCGCGTACGCAATCACGTCGGCCACGTCATTCGCAGAATACGTCTCGCGCTCCGAGTAGGCGTCCTTGGTGAACTCGGGGAAGGCGTCGAGGCGCATGGGCCAGGACTGGTCGTCGGTGATGTGCCAGTGCAGGATGTTCATCTTGGACAGCGCCAGGCCGTCAATCTGCTCGCGCAGCTTGCCGACCGAGATGAAGTTGCGGCCCGTGTCCACCATGACGCCGCGGTACGGGTAGTTGGGGTGGTCCTTGACGCTGACGGGCTGCTCGACGACGAGCCCGCCGCGGCCGTCCGAGATGACCATCTGCTGCAGCGTGGTGAAGGCGTGCAGCGCGCCCCAGGCCGTCTTGGCGGTGACCTGCACCTGCGAGGACGACGCGGTGATGTCGAGCGTGTAGCTCTCGTCCACGCCGTGCTTGAGGTCCGCGGTCCAGTCGGCGACCTTGAGGCTGACCTCATTGAGCCAGCGCGAGCCCGAGGAAGCATCGGCGGCGGCGGCGGCCCGCTTAGCATTGCTGCTGGCGTTGCCGTGGCCGGGGAAGGGCTCGAAGACGGGGATGGGCTTCTCGACGGCCTGGGGCACCCAGCGGATGGTGGTGATGGCCTTGAAGGCGCGGTTCCAGGCGTCGTTGACGATGCGCACGTTGTCGTGAGTGCCCCAGTTGGCGTTGACCGTCTGCAGCGACAGGTACCCGACGGGAATGGCGCCGGAGGAGCCCCAGCTGATCTCCTGGGGCGCGGGCAGTGGGTTCACCTGGACCGTGGTGGTGCAGTGGCCGGTGGCCGCGGCCAGCAAGACGAGCAGGGCGGAGGGGAGGGAGCGCATCTTGGTGAGGCTGGCGAGGTGCGAGGTAGGATGCGAGGGAAGAGTTCGCGTCAGGGCGTAGGGACCGAGACTGTCTGGAATTCTTGTTTGTTGATCGTCGGGAACTCCCTACCTTTTGTATTCCAACCCTCCAGGGAGTGTGGGGTTGGACGGGAGCACTTACACCCCTGAGGCACTAACCGGCCCTTGCGGTGAACAATATCAAGCTATGTAACTAGGTTAGTTAGCCAGGTATGTAAGTATCTAGTTAGTTAGTTGCGATGGCAGAGAGCTTTGTCGGGTATGGGGGCCTGGAGGCGGGATGGATGGATGGTCAAGTCATCGGTATCCGATGTAACCCTCCTTCAAGCAGATGGCACGGCAGGCAAGACGGTGAAGACTTGTGCCGTCCTCCGCGAGACCAAGTTCGATGAAGCCTGCATGTATCTCCAAGTTGGTGTATGTATCTAAATCTGGTTGGGAATCCGCCCAAGCACAGACACAAGTCAGATTGTAAGCCCAACGGCCGGAGCGCCATCACACGCAACTTTGTGTCACCAACAGTCAGGATAAACTTTTGCATTTGATGACACACTGGTCTCTCTCTCAAACTTGCAGTCAATGGGAGGTTTCTGTCTGTACGGATGAGACTTGGCGCTGCAACGGTGGCGCTGGCCAGGTGAGATTAAAGGACAGCGGCCTGTCTCGGTCAAACATGTCAGTTTGCGCCACCCGAAGCCCTCTGTCAACGGGAATTTACCCCCATGCCAACAAAATAGACCACGATAGGGCCACCGGCTCATAACTAGATGGGGGGGAAAATCGACTCAACTACCTACCCTGCTAGCTCGTCCTTCAACTTCCTTGTCCAGTAAGATGGCCAACACTAATTAAAAGCATTCCCCAAAAACAACCCCGCCGAATGACCGGCCGGCTGAGTGAGTGCTACGTTACGCCCCCAAGCCCTTTGTAATTGGGGGGTCTTCAGCGGGCATCATGTGCAAGCCCATCCAGCGTCGGCTAGATATTCTCTGGCGACGTCACATACATGCTGCATGCGCCACCCGTCCATTATTAAATCAGTTCATTGTGAATTCAGCCAAGGGCGCGCTACTTGCAAGCTCGTAATTGGGGTTGCTGGTGAACCGTGTTTCTGGCTGCTGTTATGCCGACTGATTACAGGCCCTGGGGCTATTAGCTACAGTAGTTAGTGGCTGCCGTTGCGCCGCCTCTACGGTTTATACAGTACTGCGCTAACTTGCATCCCCCCTTTCACCTATCTATATGTTTGCATATTGATTCTTATTTGGCGTTTACCAACTGCCCATTTTCATCGGGCACGTCTTGGCAGCTGACATGCTCGCCTCGTGTTTCGAGCAAATTGGGCGGCTATTGCAGCACTCCCTCCTTGCCATTCACCAACAACTTGATGTTGCCTTGCACCACGCCACCGAAACAGAGTCGCATGCACAAAGCCGCCTTGAAAGACCAATCCAATCACAACCTCAGCTGGGTATCTGCCCCAGAGCAGGGCTTCAGCAGACAATCTAAGAGGATGGCAAGCTGAATGCAGATTACCTAGCAATACTATGACTTCTGCAACCACAACTTACCGGATGCTGCTCCCGCACATGGTAAAATGACCACGACTACTTTATATTAATGAACTACAGTACCCCACGTCTAGTTACTAGGTACAGTACGTACATAGGTAGTTAGTGACAGCATTGGTCGGATAGCCTTGTACCCCGCACTGTGACAGTGCCGTCCCGCCAGCGACCTGCCCATCACTAATAATAAAGAAACTTCACCATCAATTCCCACGAGCTCGGCAACCATGTCCACCACCACGGACCCGAAATGGAACACGACGCCATGGAACACGCCATTTGCCAACATGGCCCGCCAGGCCATCGACAATAACCTGCCCGCCATCAAGAAAATCAACCACCAAGTACCTCCCCCCCGTCCCCATCCCATCCCCTCCTGGGGCCTCCCCCGCTGACAGCCCGCCTCCAGATACACAGCGACCCCGAGCTCGCCTACGAGGAGCACCACGCCCACGACAACTTCGTCTCCCTCCTGAAATCCCTCGACTTCGCCGTCACGCCCTCCGCCCATGGCCTCGCCACCGCCTTCTCCGCCGAGTTTGGCTCCGGCGGCCGCCTTGTCGTCTTCAACGCCGAGTACGACGCCCTCCCCTCCATCGGCCACGCCTGCGGGCACAACCTGATCGCCGCCGCCTCGTTCGCCGCCTTCCTCGGCGTCGCCACCGCGCTCAAGGGTGCCGGAATCCCCGGCCGCGTCCGCCTCCTCGGCACCCCGGCCGAGGAGGGCGGCGGCGGCAAGCTCCGCCTCATCGAGGCCGGCGCCTACCGCGGGGCATCCGCGTGCATGATGACCCACCCGGGGCCGCAGTACCTCCTCCGCGAGAACATCACCGGCGTCGCCGATGTCAAAATGCTGGCAAACGTCAAGTGGCGCGTGTCCTTTGCCGGACGCGAAGCCCACGCGGCCATGGAGCCCTGGAACGGCCGCAACGCGCTCGACGCCGTCTGCCTCTCCTACAACGCCATCGCCATGCTGCGGCAGCAGATCCGCCCGCACGAGCGCATCCATGGCGTCATCCGGGACGGCGGCGACCGGCCCAACGTCGTCCCCGGCTCAACCTCCGTCGAGTACTACGGTAAGCCAACCCATTCCCTTTCCCAGTCGGCATGCTAACACGCGCCCCAGTCCGTAGCAACACCCTGGCGGCCGCCAAGCGCCTGTGGGAGCGCGTGCAGCTCTGCTTCGAGGGTGCCGCCACCGCCACCGGCTGCCAGGTCAGCTACGAGCCCATCAACTCGTACGCCGACCTCCGCTCCTCCGCGGTGCTCTGTGACGAGTTTGTCAACAACATGCCAGAGGGAAGCGTCTCTCTCAACGAGCCGGCTGACTTCCTGGCGGGCTCCACCGACATGGGCAACGTCACGTACGAGTGCCCGGGCTTCCACGGCGCCTTCGGCATTGACACGGAGCGCGGGCAGGGAAACCACACCAAGCCGTTCGCCGAGGCCGCCGGGCTGGACAAGTCCCTGGATCGGGCAGTGGAATGGGGCAAGGGCATGGCGCTGGTGGCCCTTCGCGTTCTTCTCGATGACAGTTACAATGATGTTTTGCAAGAGGATTGGAAGGAAGACATGAAGCGCGCGACACAGTAAAATTGTCAAATTTTGTTCCCTAATTGCCATCCCAGAGTATCCGCGATGCTCGCTCGGCAGGCGCTAAAATAGAGTTGAAGAATGAACGGTGATCAGGAAAAATGCTGAGCTATGGCGCCTTCGGTTTTATTCTCCCTCGAGGAGACGCCCTCGCTTGATCGGTTCACTTAGGAACACGTCCACTGGTTCCGGTAGCTCGATCGGAGTAAAGCATGTCGTGGCGTGCCGCAACCAGGCGGCGTAAGTGTTGGGCACGTCGTCACTCCCCGCGTTCTTCTTCCACAAAGCTCCCAGTGTGTCGCCCATCACTCTCAGAATGAGCCCGGTGGCCAGCTTGAAGGCGAAGCTTCTCGTCAGGCATTGCTCCACAATCTCCCTGGCCTCCCTCTGGTCGGCCGTCTCCTCCTGCCCGTCAACGGGGAGGCGCAGGGAAAGCAGCTCAAACTGGCGGCGTCCGTCCCAGCCCGTGAGGCTGTTGATGAGCTGACTGCCTGTCAAAAAATCAATGGCGAAGACGTGTTCCTTGCCGTAGCGTGGCCCGTCCCAGCCAAGCGTTTCGTCAACCGTGCCCATGACCATGTTGATCGTCTGGCCTTGGAAGAGGTAGTCGGTCAACATGCGGCGGCCCTCGTCCAGACTAATAGTCCGGCCATTCTCCGTCCAAGTCAGGGCTACGTTGCCTTCCCCAGCCAACGGCAAGCCCTTGAACAAGGCGCTGTGATGCATACCTGCCGGGCTCGTCCGTCCTCCGTTTTCGCCCCAAAGCTTGATGAGAAATTCATGGCAGCGCTTGAAGAAGACATTGTCGCGCTTGCCAGCCATGAAGTAGTTTGTCACAGTCTGACCCTTGGCCTCGCCAAAGGTAAAGATTTCGTAGGGCGACCCGGCATTGGCAACGGTCTCGTTCCAGAGACGGTCCAGGTCGCCGATGGGCAAGACTCCCGTGTCGGCATAGAGGCCGCCGTAGCGAATAAGGAGGGGGAACCGCACCAGGTCGGAATTTACCTGTGCTGGGTAGTCGCTGCCAATCGTGCCCTCGCGGAACGCCGCAGTAAAGAGGGTTGGATCGGAAACGTCGAGATAGTTGGCAATATTCAGCGGCGAGCCTGGCTCACGGTTTACCACGCGAACTTTCCAGCCAAGCTTGCCGAACCGTCGTTGGTAGGTGCGGACCGTGCGCTGAGCTGTAGGATACATGTTCTCGTAACCATTGTGCCAGTAGAACCATATGTTCTTGTCATCCACGACGGGCTGATGCTGCGTCAAAGCTTGGTCCAGTTCTGCGTCGGCTCGCAGGTCGAGTTGGCTCGCAGGGATAGCGCGGAGGCCCTTGGGAATCTCGTAGCTGTGCTCGGTGCTCATGGCAAACTCGGACAATGAGACTTTGAATGATGGATTTGGTTACTCGGAGATCAAAAGTGTAGTATTGAAGGGAAGAAACGCTGGCCGCGTTTGCATGAGTGATAAGTAGGGGGGTGTTGGAAAGAAATAGACCAACACAGGGACCACTGTCAGGTGTGCAAACGAGCCTGAGCAGGAACGACCACAATGAGAGCCTGGTCTGAGTTGCTGTCCCCACCAACAAACACTAACTGTTGGGCCATTTCGGGCGATGATTCATTCTGAACAAGGTGCTTTGATAAATTAAAAACGAAGAGTGGCTCCAAGTCTCTTAAATCTACTGGCTCAAGTCTCTCTCTAACAGTCTCTGCTCCTGTAGCGATGTCGGGAGTCATCACATCCCCAACACACACGCAGGGCACGCAGGGCGTGGGGGTCAACCAACGAACGGATCAAAGCAGCGGTGTGAATTGCCGCGCGCAAAGGATTAAAACGCCAAAGAATGTGTATAAAGTTCCATGGCTAGGTAAGTTACTGTGATTGATTGCTATTGTGATGCTGGCTGCCTGCTCTTGGCGCTCCTCTTTCTCACAAATAATCCACTCGCCTTTTCCCGAACCGCCCTGACCAACTTGAACGGCAGCAACAAGTAGCCAACCACAATCTGGAATATCCACAGAGAGTCGGCCACCACCTCTTTCAGTGCCCATTCCAGCGGAAACGATCTCCTGGGAGAAGCCTGCACGACCGCGGCCGTTGATCCCGGGAAGTGCGCCGGCCCCTGGCGGCCGTTGGGCTGCACGAGCAGGTGATGGTCTTCGTGCTCGCGCTGTTGCACGCTGTCCTTTGTGAGCTTCTCCCGGATCAGCGAGCGCTCCTCGTCCGGCAACTCGCTCCACCAATTGTCCACCGTCATGAACATGTATTCCTGTATCCGCGACTTGTCCTTGACGAACGCCGGGTGGTGCATGATCGTGAGTACCTGGTCGATGGCCTTGTCCGCGTCCAGTTCGCTGTCGTCCCAACACTTGATAACCTCTTGCGCTGTCCAGTTTGTGGTGACGGTGGCGATGAGGCCCGCTGGCCTGTTAAGGACGTTGCAGAAGTGGTCCTTGGAGAGGTCGGAATGGCTGGGGTCTGAAGCGGAGGAGCCCTCATCGTAGACCGCTGCCGAGCCGGAAGACGCCGCTTCCTTGTCGACCCTAGCTTTGGCCGCGCGTAGGGTTGCCCTCAGCTCCTTGACGGACGATTCAATAACGACGCGCAAGGCCCGGAAGACCAGTTGGTTGGTCAAATCGCTCATGTCGGAGCTGGTATTTTCGGGGAATTCTTGGTCATCGCTCGCAGCTACCTCCTTCAACCACTTCTTCATTCTGTCATGAAAGAAGAACAAGGGCTCGAGAGCCTGCCATACAATAGAAGGGTCAACCTCGTGCTTCGGTTTCTTGGTTTCGGCGGAGGAATTTTCAGAAGAGCTGTCGGCGCCGCTCTCATCATCAGACGTGGTGGGCGAATCAGGCTTGAATTTCTGTAGTATCAAGTGCACCGCTTTTAGTTGACTTAAGAGAGGGTTGTTTTCCGTCGAGAAGGTTTGAATGGAGGCGATGCCTTTCTCTATCGCGTCAAAGAGCTGGTCGAAGGCGGTGGCGCCGTAGCCGAGATGCGTCTGAACTTCATACAGCGACCCTTGGGATTGAAGAATGGCCATATCATCAGCCTCCCCGAGAAGGCTGTGAAAAATATCCAGCATCCCAAACGTGCCCGTGACAAGAGGTGGCACTTTGCGGTCGCTTCGGAAATGCGAGGGGAGAGGGATGCGACAGGCATCACCAACAAAGGCAAAGACGTCCTTCTCCCCAAACTCTTGCAAGCAAAGCTCAATGTAGTTGCTGTGCGCGGCAAAGTCCTCGAGGGTATGGAGTGCGGCCCCGAGGTGGATGAAGGATTCCTTTTGCGCGGCATGGTCGCCGGCCCTACCGCGACGACCGAGGTCGATGGACTTGCGCAGCTGGTCGCGGACATAATCTGCAGAGGTTTCCCACGAGTTGCCCGTGTTTGCGATGTAGTTCTTCATGCCGCTATCGGGGTCAAACTCGAGTTCGACGGGGTCCACGGGCCCTCTTAGGCGGGGGTCGATGCTCTGAGCGTTGCTGCCGTAGCCGCAGGGGTTGTCAATGTGCTCGACGTGTCTGTAGCATCCCAGTCTCTCTCTCGTAACGTCGAACTCATCCGTCGCGTAGCCAAACTCCATCATGGCCAGGATGGAGACAATGGCGCGAAGGATGGACTCTGGGATGTTTTCCAGACATGTCGCGTCGACGACCTGGGAAAAGTCGCGCAGCCAGTTTCCGAAGTATATCTGCCGTCGCTGAAGCTGGGTGAAGCCGGTGTTGGTGATGAAGCTCGAGGGCAGGAAGCGCAGGACCTCTACGATGTCGCCATGGCGCCAGACGAATTCCTTGAAGTTGCTGCCATTGGCCACCGAGCCTGCGCCGAACGCCGAGACACTGGTAGCGAAGCCGAGGACCAGGAACAATAGCAGCGCGGGACGAGCGGCGCTTGGCATATTGGGGTGGGCAGACGCGGCCGCGGTACAAGTTTCGGCGCGTGTAAAATTGGGATGTTGATGGGAGGAAGCGATGAATACTCCAGTTCAAGTCTTGAACAGCGTATTCGTACCTGAATGAAATATTCCGACACGTCCCCACAATAACAGGCCCATGTGCGATCCGTGTCGTCATAAGAGGAGCTCGCTACTGTTGCAGCGGCCCATGTTCAAGCATCAGAAGTAACCTCGGGTTAAAAATTACTCCAGATTAATTACGGGAATTACGTGTGTTAAAGTTGAAGATAGAAAACAAAGCCTAATTCTGACAAGATCTGAGACTTGTAGCGACGTCCCTCCTGGTGGTGGGATCCCCAAAACCCACTGTAACATCTAACGTTAGTTACTTCCTGTGCAAGTATGTTCCTGAATTCTAGTTCTGTCAGACCGCTGCCTGATCCAGAATGTGTTTGTTTTGTCTTCCAATTACATTGAGAATCATCTTATCATTTCCGCACGTGGCCCAGAGCCTAGGAGAATATTCTCCTGGCGCTTTCATTGGCCGCCAATCCGTTCGTGAGCAAGAATGTGCCAGCAGCCGCAAGGCAGAAACCATCACCCAGTCTAGACTTGCAGACTTCCGCCTTGTCCTTGCACATGGACACGGCCGACGGCCCGCATCATGGCTGACCGACACTAAACAACGCGGCATCTCTCTCCCGCGTTGTGTAAACTAATGCATGCTTGTTCCAGCTGGGCGCCTCTCGATTTTGCCCAAAAGTGGCTGAGGCAGCTGCCTGTTCTTTTAAAGGTTCCTTGGCCGTAGATTTAGATGCCTTGTCACGCCTTTGATGTATGTCATTGGCCGGGAAGGCTCCGGGGAGCAAGTGCGTAACCCCAACACATTATCTGGGATATGAGTTAAGTCCCCTGGTGCGAGTGCTGTAAGGGTACTGCCACGAGCTGTGGGAAAGTCGTCTGGCTGGCTAATGCTGCCTCCTAACCGCACAAATGCAAAGTCTACTAGCTTCGGAGCTGTTCGTACATTTCGATGTCTGTATGTTATTATCAACTGCGGAATATCGCCATCACAAACCCCAACTTACACCGCCCGAGTTAATTGAGGCGCGGCGCAGCCTCACGCAAATGTGCCCAATTTGGTTGCGAGGCCCGCCAGCTGAAGAGGCGACGATTCGACTGCAAGCCACTTTACTTGTAGACGCGTGTATAAAAAGCGCCCAGCCTGCCATGAAGAAGTAACGAATAAACCCACTCTCTGTATTTCTCATCATCTCCCTTCGCTTTTTTTTACACACAACCTCTACAAGATGCAAATCCCCGTCATCCTCACCGCCCTGCTTGGACTGGCCGCCGCGAGCCCGGCGCAGGAGCTGCCCAGCGTCGAGAAGCGCTGCACCGCCGTGGGTCAGAACTGCGGCCAAGCGCAGGTGTGCTGCCCTGGGTCGGCCTGCAGCTACCAAAACTACCGGTGCACCGCGTACGGGACCGCCGGGCAGTACTGCGGCAACGCGGTGCCCTGCGCGGCCGGCCTCGGCTGCAGCACCTCGGGCTACTGCACGCCCTACGGAAAGGCCGGGCAGTACTGCGGCAACGGCGTGCCTTGCGAGGCCGGGCTGAACTGCAACTGGAAGGCCGTCTGCGTTTGAAGGACGGCTTCGGGCGGCGGGCTATATCGGCGACTCTAAAAAAAGAGAGCCAGTTGGCAAGGTTTAGGGTTGTCGGTTTCTTCACGTCCGTGGCGAAATAAGTGTATGGATTCAATGACCAGAGAAAGGGTGCGCACAAGCTTCAATTCCAACGCTCTGAATGGTCTCACAACAATAAAATTAGAAATTTGTTCACTTGCAAAAAGATCTAGTCACTTATAGAGAAGAATACTTCATCGTTGAATTAGGCTAAATCGTTGGAGTGCTACCTTGTTGGTCCTGTCCTGGATTGCCACTGGTGACAGCATCTTTCCTTACCAGCAAGTTTTACGGATAAGTACATGTATTATAAAAAAGTCGAATGACAATACTGAGCTTGTATAAAATGGTGTGGCAACTGTGGTCCAATCAAGAAGAGAGAATATCTCAATCCCATCGCCTTTGCTTGGCATTTGCAATTAGTGGACGGCGAAGTTTACAGTGGCGCCCTAGTGAAAATTTAGCCTGAGGACCCTTCACCTTTGCTTTCCTTATCAATCAACTACTTGCATTTTTGAAGATCTCCCTTATAACTCAGGCACCCGTGCAGCTTGCAGCGTGCAGCGTGCAGCGATGAAGTCTCCCATCCCCGACTATCTCCAAGCCGTGCTGGAAAACGCACGCTCCATCACGGGCGGCGCGCCCGCCAGCTACATCGAGACGCTGGCCAAGGCCGACACGTCCAAGATGGCGGTGGCGCTGGCCATGGTCGACGGCAACCTGTACTCGGTCGGCGACGACCGCGTCGAGTTCTCGATGCAGTCCATCTCCAAGGCCTTTGTCTACGCCATGGCCATTGAGGACGTCGGCCTGCCCAAGGTCCTCGACAAGATCGGCGTCGAGCCCTCCGGCGACGCCTTCAACCACCTCTCGCTGGAGCGCGGCACCAACCGCCCCGTGAACCCCATGATCAACGCCGGCGCCATCACCGCGCACTCCCTCCTGAAAGGCCGCACCGCCGAGGAGCGCACCGAGCGCGTCCTGCGCGGCCTCTCCCTCCTCGCCGGCCGCCCGCTGCGCGTCGACGAGGAGGTCTACCAGGCGGAGCTGCGCTCCGCCGACCGCAACATGGCCATCGGGTACATGCTCAAGGCCGCCGGCGTCGTCACCGGCGACCCCCAGGAGATCGTCCGCGGGTACATCCGGCAGTGCGCCGTGACCGCCAACGTGCGGGACCTCGCCCTCATGGCCGCGACGCTCAGCAACGGCGGCGTGCACCCCGTCACCGGCGCGCGCGTCATCCCGCAGGCCAGCGTGCGCCAGGTGCTGTCCGTCATGACCACGTGCGGCATGTACGACGCCGCCGGCGACTGGGTCTCCAACGTGGGCATCCCCGCCAAGAGCGGCGTCGCCGGCGGCATCATCGGCGCGCTGCCCGGCCAGGTCGGCATCGCGACCTTCTCGCCGAACCTGGACGAGCGCGGCAACAGCGTGCGCGGCGTGGCCATCTGCGAGAAGCTCTCGCGCGACATGGGCCTGCACATGATGGACGTGAGCCAGATCGCGGGCGCCACGGTGCGCACGGCCGTGGCCACGATCGTCGCGGGCGAGAGCGAGCCGGAGCACCCGAACAGGCAGCGCGAGGTCATCATCTTCAACCTGCGCGGGGCGGTGCGGTTTCCGGGGTCGGAGAGGCTGAGCAGGGCGCTGGTGCGGGAGCTCGGCGCGGCGGACCCCAAGGACCCGGGGTCGGGCAGGTACGCGGGGGCGTGCGCGGTGGTGATTTCGCTGCGGGACGTGTACTCGCTGAACGTGGTGGCGCGGCGGATCTTGCTGGAGAGCATCGAGAGGCTGGCGGTCGAGGAGCGGACGGTGGTGGTGGTGGACCCGACGGGGGTGCTGCAGCTGGACGAGTCCATCGCGATGGGCCGGGCCAGCCGGGCTCGCGTGGTCAAGTCGGAGACGGAGGCGCGGGACTACATTGGGGGGAAGGGGTGCTCGGCGGTGTTGATCCAGGATGGGTGGTGAGGGTCATGCAACATGGACTCGTTGCCGCTCCCATCTGCCCAGGTTGAAACAGCACGCCATCATCACCACCTGTTTAAGCGTCGCGATTCGAGACGCTGGAGTTGAATAGGGCACCGAGGAATAGATATGAAACATTAGATTAGAGCACTAGAACTATACCCACAATCATAGAAGGCAGGAGCAGATAGATGTCATTTTTCAAGCTCCATTGAGTCCCTGCGTGAGTATCTGGTGGCTGCCACCATGACGAGGTGATAATGCATGGCGCTGAAACACTGCAGGCAACTGGCGGGATCGGCTACGCCCAGGCTGCTTACAGCGCATCTGAAGGTGCAGAGTACAGATACGCTATTTCCAAGTAGCGTCTGCGGCCATCTAGAAGCAGGGATGCAATAAGGATATATTCAGAGTAACTGGATATAAAACAGCATAGCATTTAGAGTGGTGAAACTCGGTTCTAGAAGCAGGTCGTGAGGGTCGCTCCAAACGTGGCCCGGCTGCATGTTGATTGTCATCGCCCATGTATCTGATACATTAAGCCATGACTCGACGGGGAGAAAAAAATGGCAGCACAATATCAAGCCGGGGAATGACCAATTAATTAATGTGCGTAAATTTTAGACCGACAATCTTCTTTTTTTTTTTTTTTTTTTTTTTTACTGAAATATCCGCTTGCGTGCACTCGCGTGCCCTTGACTCGTTGGTCTAGTGACTTGACAGCGTGATCTGGAGTAGGACGCTATAGGACGCTGGACGCTGGACGCTGGACGCTATAGATGACACGCGACAAGCTTGCTAGAGGAGGTGGCTGCGGTCACCAAAACTGCACCAGAATGCAACGAGGCAACGTAGAAACAAGGAACGAGAAAAAGCCCCTGCACAACTCTAATCTGTAAACGTACCCGGGTTTTCCTGAGACGCGGGTGGTGTCAGCCGCTACGGGCTTATGCCACCGATCACACTCGGTTAGACCGGGACCAGCCACCATCTATCTACCTACCTACATACCTACCTACTGGGTTAGTCGTAGCGGTAGAATAGAGAGGTACCTAGCTATGTAGGCATGCTACTATCCCCCAAAAGTCCTAATTCTGTGCTATTAAAAGCCAAACCCAGGCGGCGCGGATGCACCGGAACCAGGAGCCACTGGCCGAGCGCCGCTGATGGCGGCCATGACACGAAGAGCAGCGCAGGTTTTTTCAATGTTTCCCCGTTTACACCAGACAAGATATACTATGCCATGCCAGCGTTATATGTCGTGATATATCCCGTCTCATGCGAACCCTTCCTTTTGGCGAGCCGGTGAACCTGTGCGTCATTTTCCCGCCAGCATGCCGCAACCTGCGATGTGTGACGGCGCCGCCGCCGCCGCCGCCGCCGCCGCCGACTGGCCCCCAGGCACTGTCAAGCTAGAAGAAGGTGAGTTTTTGTTTTTCCCTCGGAAAATTCACCAATCTGCCCAAATTAACCCAACGATATATCCAGGCGACCTCAAGAAACTCATCCTCCATCCCACGCCCACCTCGGACCCCAACGACCCCCTCAACTGGTCCGCCCCGCGCAAGGCGCTCAACTTCACCCTCGTCTGCCTCTACACCCTCCTCACCTTTGTCCAGCTCGACGTCGGCTTCACCGCCTGGGACCAGTACTCCGCCGAGCTCGGCTTCTCCGACGACACGCTCAACGGCTCCGCCGCCGCCAACTACCTCGGCCTCGCCCTCGGCTGCGTCGCCCTCGTCCCCCTCGTCCACAAGCTCGGCCGGCGGCCCGTCTACCTCCTCAGCACCCTGCTGCAGCTTGCCTCGTGCATCTGGTCCGCGCGCACCAGCACCGTCGGGGACCTGTACGGCAGCAATGTGATTTCCGGCGTGGGCGGGGCGATCAGCGAGACGATTGTGCAGATCACCATCGCGGACCTGTTCTTCGTGCACCAGCACGCGACGGTGAACGGGCTGGCGCTGCTGGCGACGTTTGCGGGCGCGTACCTGGGGCCGGTCGCGTCGGGGTACGTGGTGGAGGGCCAGGGGTGGCGCTGGGTGTGGTGGTGGTGCTCGCTGCTGTTCGGCGTCAACCTGCTGCTGGTGCTGTTCCTGTTTGAGGAGACCAAGTACGTGTGTCCCGGGTCCGGGGTGGTCTCCGCCGCCGGCACGACGGAGAACCTTGTCGAGGAGGGCGGTGATGCGCGGGCGGCTGCGCTCGGTACACCCCCGCAGCCCGCCGGCATCGACGCGTCCATTCCGATGAGGCCGCTGCGGCGGCGCTTCGCCTTCCTCACCGTCACCGGAGGGTCGATGCTGCACGACGTGTACGAGCCGCTGGTCATCCTGCTCACCTTCCCGGCCATCACCTACACGGCCATCGCGTACGGCGTGCTGCTCGCCTGGTTCGCCGCGCTCGTCTCCGTCCAGGCGACGTACATGTTCGACGAGCCGTACAACTTCTCGGCGATAGGCATCGGCCTGATGAACATTGCGCCCTTTGTCGCGTCCATCCCGGGCGTCTGGATCGGCGGCTACCTCAACGACAAGTCCATCGTGTGGCTGGCCCGCAGGAACGGCGGCGTGTACGAGCCGGAGATGCGTCTGTGGATGATCTTCCCGCTGGCCATCATCGCGCCTGCCGGGATCCTCATGTTCGGACTGGGTCTCAACAGCGTATGCGCACCGCCCTTTTCTCTTCTTCGCTCGGTTGCTGACTGTATTAGGGTGCTCCGTGGCCACTGCTTGCCGTGGGGTTTGGCATGTACGGATTCTGCCTCACCGCGGGGGGCGTCGTCTCGTTGGCCTACGCCATGGACTGCTATCACGATGTAAGTTCCCGTGCTCGTTTCGGGGCTCTCGTTGCTAACTTGCCAAGGTCATTGGAAACGCCCTCGTCGGCGTCACCCTGATCCGAAACCTCCTTACCGTCGTCATCTTGTTTGTGCTTACGCCCTGGCTGGATGGCATGGGGATCCAGGACGTGCATATTCTGATAGCTGTGCTGACAGTCCTCGTTCTTGTTGGGCCCGTCGGGCTCATCATCTGGGGCAAGAAGGCCAGGAAGAAGACGGCGGCCGCGTATAGAAGCATGGCCCAGCGACAACCGACCAGGCGAGACAAGGAGTGGCAGCAGAGCAGCCAATGATGATAAGACCACTACTTTTGCATGATAAAGGACGGGAACTGATTACATTATACCCAGGCGCAATTGATGATCTTTTCTTTTTTTTAAATAGAAAGCAAAATCCTTTTCAGTGCAGTTTTGAAACAAAGAAGAAAATTATCCACGATACGAGATCCAAGTGTAAAAGAAAATCGTGTTCCATACAAGATAAAGATAGATTTACGAAATATGCCTTGATCAGTTTGCGGCAATAATCTAGCTGCTGTCTGTCTTGTCCTCCCTCTCAAAGACGGGAGGCGGCCGCGGCACCCTTCTGAACAGGACGTATCGCTTGATGAACCATGGAACCTGCTCCTTCAACTCGTATCGCAGGAACGTCTTTGTCGGCACCGAAAAGACCTCTACAATGTGTGTTAGCGCCGTCTTGAAAGAAGACCAAATAACAATAACAATAATAATAATAATAATAATAATAATAATAAAGCTTGCAGAGGACTTACGATCGATTTCCTCCAGCGTCAGCTGCTTCGTCTCGCGCACGAAGCAGAAGATCATGGCCCACGCCACCAGGTTCAGGCCGGCGTAGAATCCAACTAGTGTGCATTAGTTTTGCTCGTTGCCCGAGGCAGGGTCGATGGACTTACAAGCTCCGGTGGATGTCATGACCGTCTTCATCCGCGGAAAGGTCAGGCCCAGAATTCCGGCTGTTGATCGGCGGTTAGTCAATGCAGCTAGTACACTTGCAAAATGTCGGATCCTCACCGAATGTATTGTTGATGCACACTGCCCACGCCATTCCCTGCTCACGCTGGATGGTAGGGAAGACCTCTGCCGAGTATTGGAAGGCAACGGGCCCCTCGCCGAGGGAGTAGCAGATGGTGAACAAGTAAATGAAGCTGTCGCAATATTGTCAGTCCTCCCTGATCATCCGGCGTGCCATCTCCACACTAGATTCAACTTACAGCACGACAGGGCCGATCCTGGCACCCTTTGGCCGCATGTCCATGGCCGGGTTCTGGTCGCCCTGCGGGGAGATGTGATACGCGCCGTTCGGAAGCAGCGACAGACCAGCGGCGAGCAGAAAGATGCACATGAGCGGGAATGTCTGCCAAGTTAGCCTTGCCATCATCTCAAACGCCGTCAGTCACAGAAAACTCACAATCATGGTCAGCGTGCGCCGGCCCTTGGTGTCGATCAGGAACAGCGTCGGGATCGTCGACACGACCTGCACCGCGCCATATCCCAGCGACGCGTACAGCGCCTCCGTCGCCGTGTACCCGACACTGCTAAAGATGCTGGAGCTGTAGAACGAAATGATGTTGATGCCGCACATCTGCTGCGCCAGCATCACCGTCGACGCGCCGTAGTTGGCCCTCCGGATCCGCGGCACCGCGAAGCAGTCCTTCAGCCGCGCAAAGTAGCCCGCGCCGCCCGCGGCCTTTTGCTCCTCCACGTAGTTGACGTACGAGTAGTAGTAGTCGCGCGCGGCGATGATGTCGTGCGTGCGCAGCTTCTGCATCGAGCGGAAGCCGGCGGCGAACTTGCCGTGCTTCATCAGCCAGCGCGGGGACTCGGGGCAGAAGAAGATGCCGAGGAGCAGGATGAAGGAAGGGATGAAGGCGGAGCCGAACTGCAGGCGCCAGGCGATCTTGCCGACGTCCTTGACAATGATGTTGGCAGCGAAGCCGAGAAAGATGCCTTTTACGGTGTAAGCTGTTTGGTGTTGCGAGGACGGTGAGGGTGAGGTTGGTCAGGACTTACCGATGACAACCCACAGCTGCCAGAACATGACGAGGGCGCCGCGGATGCGATGCGGCGCCATCTCGGCCGAGTAGATGGGCACGGTGGCGTTCTTGGCGCCGATGCCGATGCCCATGACGAACCGCGCCCAGAAGAGGCCCTGCCAGCTCTTGGCGAACGCGGAACCGATCGGGGTCGCGGTCAGGCACGCCGCCGTGAGGAAGATTTCTCCTCGTCGTCCGAGGTAGTGGTTGAGGGGATCGACGATAAACGCGCCACTACACCACAGGTCAGTCGAGACGACAACGACAACGAGCAAGATGAGGGGGCTCACATGAGACCGGCAGTCAGAAAAATGATGGAGTTGATCAGGCCGACGATCCATTCATCCCGTCCTTCGCCCGTCAGGCCAAACTCCTCGGGGAAGGAGAGGTTGGCGCCGTTGGCGCCGGTCTGGTCCCAGCCCTGGGTGGCGGCGCCGATGGCGCACAGGCTGATGGAGTACCACAGCATCTTGGAGCCGTGCCACTTGTGCGCGCGCTCGTAGGCGAGGGCCTCGCGCTCGTCCGGGTGCAGCTCCGACATGAGCGCAAAGTTGTCCGGGTCGCGGGCGACGAGCGCGGCGCGGCCGAAGAGGCCGGCGTGCTGCTCCATGCCATGGGCAGTGGCCCACTGCTCCGCGTCCTCGACGACGAGGGCCTCTGGTTTGCGCTGCGCGGGTTAGTCGAGGGGTGGGCGAACAATGTGAAAGTGAAAGAAGGTTAGGGGATTCTCACCCTGAGGGGGTTCTCGATGATGTTGTGGGCGACGGACTGGCGGCGACCACCAAGCTCCTGGCCCAGCTCCCCTTGACGAAGCTCATCTTCGGGGATGTGCTCGGCACGAGGCGCGTCCGGCGAGTCTATGGAGGTCTTCTTTTCCATGGCTGCAGTACAGGTGCTTGAGAGTATACTGCCGTTAAGGTGAGGACCACTCCAGGCTCGCAGGTCAGGCTGGGGGGACTGGGCTATTTATGAAGGTTGCAGCCCGCCGTTGTGAACGCTGCCTCCCCCAGGTTCTGCATCCGGATTTGCAACATTGCCGTTACATGGGGTCGCATCACGCACACAGACAAAGAATCCCCGCGAAAACGAAGGCTTGAACGAACTACCCACCCGCGAGGAGGCTGCCATTCGGCGGTGTGGTGTGGGGGTGGATAAGCCAACATGGACCAACTACTCTAGTCGGGGAGAGTTAGTAGAGTTAGTAGAGTTAGTATGGAGTAGTTGACTAGTTTGATCCTTTTGGCTGATGTGTGCATGTATTACTGCGGAGATTTTCATATGTCTGTCAGAGTACGGAGTAGTGCTGGTTGGTTGCCCTGCGACTTGCACCCAGTCGCATGCGGCACTAGGGAGAGACAGAGAGTACCGGAATAGGTCAGTGACTCGAGACAATGTCTCCGAGACACCCGGAAGACAATGCTTTGACGCATCCTGCCTGCATACTGCATATATCCCTCAGGAGGCATGGGAAGTTTTGTGGCAAATTATTGATTACAATTTTCCTCCTCGCCATCACAAATGATGCGAGGTGATGCTGAGGCTGGCGCATGGACAGGGAACCAGTCGGCAGGCAGCAGCATTTCCGAGGTGCTGATTGGAGGGCTTGTAGGGGCCAGCAGGGCGATCGGTGGGTTCCTGGCCACCAAGAACTGACAGTTTCGGCGCCTCCGACAAGCCACTGACGTGCCCTAGCCAGCCTGGAGATTTGCTCGCCTGTAAAGGTTGGGGGATTGGGGAGGGGGGAATGTGGGGGAGTCGGAGAGAACTTGGGGAAATCGAAAACATGGCTGGAAGCAGGACGGGACTTTGTTCCTACTGGCTCGCATAAACGCAGCAAGCCTCGACGCCGACGCCATCGCCCTCACCAACTTGGCCGGCAATGTAAGCCAACAGCATAATTGAGGCTTGTCAGAGCGCGCGTCTAGAATTCGGTACAAGAGGAGTCTGACTCGTGCAGAAGATTGCTGTCTGTGAATTTCACCGACTTTGCCTACATGTGTGCACTTTTCGAGTCGGCAGTTGGCCTTGCCATTGCGGTGAGGGGGGGTGATGAAAACGGAGGAGAGCTGCGTCACGAGATTGTGCAAGTCAGGATAGCGCCACCAGGGTACGGGACCAAATGTTTAACCCGATTCAATGGCCATTCATCTTTACCATCCATGCCTTTGATATTTTGCAGAAGTAATTGATGAATTTACATCTAGTGCGCGATAACCATGTACATGGTTGTGTAGGAAGGAAGCTACCCTAGAGAGCCCCAAACTCATCCACGTCCCAATGCAGCCACCGTATAAGCAAGCACCTCGTGTAGCAGTCATAGTCATCTCCAATTCAACCAAGTCTTTCTCTTTTATTCTCGTGCATCGTTCTTTATTGTCTGCAGCTTTGTGCGGGGCCGTTCTTCGGCTTCTAAACTCACGCACACTCGTCAGCGATGACCGCGTGTAAGTCAAGGACGAGGATCTTACCAACTCACAGTTGGAGCCGCCTATGCACCCCATCAAGGCACATACTTAGTAGCAGAGCTGTCCGAATCCGCAGACCATGGGAGGCACGCAGGGAACCTCGGCGCAGGACGCGCCGGGGCGGGCGTACGGGATGCACTTGCTGGTCTTGGTGCTGCAGGCGAGGCCCTCGCAGCACGCCGCCGTCGAGGCGCAGGAATCACCGTTGGCCGCGCAGGCGCGCTGCTCGAGCGGGCTGGCGGCGGCGAAGCCCATGAGGGCGGTGAGGACGGTGAGGACCTTGACCTGCATCTTGTAGAGTGTTGTGTGTGTTTGTGTTGGAAGTGAAGGATGAGGAATGATGATGATGATGATGATGATGATGATGATGATGTCGGATTTTCTGCTTCATCAACGGCAGATTCGCTGCCCTTTTATACATCGACGGCCCCGCAGAAGCAGAACTTGGCCGTTACATCACGAGCTGTCTCGTAACGTCGTAAACGAACTACATCAACAGCTTGCTTCACCTCGTTTACGGACCATAGGACCCTATTGAGCAGCTGCTGCTGCACGAGGCCCCGAGGATCCGTTCGACTTGTCGTCAACCGGCAGGTCGCCGGGGCCCCATCCAAGGAAACAAGAACGCGGAGTTGCGTTTTGCCAAGTTACCACTTAATAAGGTCAGTTAAGGTGCAGCGATCGGGAGGGAGGGGGAGGTTACCCCGGGTATTCACGCCAACGCCGCAGTACCCGAGCCGATGGCTTGTCTCGTCTGCCACTGTCACGCACCCTCTTTATCCCCGAGAGACATACATGCATAGTTTGGCGAAACCCTGGCAGGGTACCTGCGTGCTTCTTTACGTAAGTCGACGGGGGTGCGCACCACACTGGGCGGAGTGCAGCGTCAGTGCCTGGATACTGAGGTCCGCTGTCAAGTTCTCACCAAGATTTTGTGCTCGGGTATAGTTTCCTCAAAGTTATGCACGGCAATATAGACTAGGGTAAAAGCATATACGTCTACTGGGTATGTATAGCGTTGTGTTGTGCTGTGGACTCGGCGAGCCCACCACAGCTGAAGGGCGTGTACTGGGTATAGAGATAGAGCCCCTCTGGACAGCCTTGGCAAAAGCCACACAACGAAGATATCGCGGGATTGAAGCCACGAAACCTCGGGAAGGGCTGTAGCTGGGGGCGGATGTGCACAAGATTGACCAAGTTTTGCCGCCCATCAAGATGTAATTGCCTCAGAGGGGCGGGTTTTATGTATCCTTGATTCCGAGGATAAAATGTCTTTTCCTTACCTGGATAGGAAGTTCTGCAGCGAGCATAAAAATGCCCCGCTGGAAAAGGTTGTCGTCAAGCTAAATCGGTGGGCTGGACGCTTACGCTCGGCACTGGGCTCGCTTGGATCACACACAAATCTCACACATCTTATCAATCTCATCAGCAGCCAGGAAAATCCAAGAGTTGTGGTGGCTTGCGGTTAGACATGATCGCCCTTATTATTACAACAATCAACACTTTTTTATCCCCATGGCTCATATCACATCCAATAGCACAAAGATAACGATGCACTATCACGCACTTACACCGAGTTTACCGCGTCAAGAACCGTGCTTCTTCTTTTCCTTGCCTCTTGGACCGGACAGAGCCGACATATTCCCTTGATCTCGGCGATTGCGTGAACCCACCCGCCGCAAGACCGGCGTCCTATACCAGCTCGGCATTGCGGAAATGATACAGCTCACGGGCCTGAGGCTTTCGGACCCAGTGTCAGCTTGAATAGCATGAGCAGGCCCATCGGCCTCTAGCTTGCGGCGGGTTCCTCCCCGTGCGGTGGACACGGGGCGGTTGCTGCATTTCCGCCCTCCGGAGCTTTCCTCTCAAGGTGCCTTGATTTTTTTTTAAGTTCCCTGAGCTGAGAAGCGGGCGGGGCCAAGGCGAAAAGCCTCGTTATCCATGCAGGTGTGCATCTGCAGCGAGTGAAACAAGCCGCCAACTTTGCACGTGTGATTGCACTGTCCTCTCGTTTATTCTTCGCCCAGGGTGTATTCCTCATAACCAGAATTAATCTTCAACACTGTGCATTTATCCCATTTAGCCTGTTTCGTATTTCTCGTTCCAAGAAAAGCCGCGGCGGCCCCTCAGTCAGGCCATCTTATCAATCAGATAATCTGACGCTTGGACTCGACAGTCCCGCTTTTCATCAACTTATATTAAACGGCATTGGCATTTCCTCCCCCGGTATAACGATAGCAGAGGCGTGTGAGTAGGGGAAGGGCATAGTGCAGGGATTTTACAGAAGCTTATTACTAGGTTAATAAACAAGTCATGAAAAGTGCAAGTTATTGCAGCTATAGATTAGACTGCTGTCAGAATCGAAGAGTCTTGTAGCGAGATGAGTATGCTGGGCAGAGTATAGAGTAGCATCCATTGCTATGCAATTCAACTCACTATATATTACATATTACTATTAATTAATTCTACGTCCCGAGGATACTAGCAGTAGTGCAACAGACTGATATTTACCTCGTCTTTTCACTCTGTAATTGCATCATGTTGTACTCATGAACTAGTTGGAGGGCGTGTAAGCACCATGCAGGACACCCTGTTTGCGACGGCCCCGTTCTCTGAAAAATCTTGGTTCTTAAAAGCATGGGAGTACATCTATTAATATCCGTTGACATATGTGATGAACATGGGAAGCCGTTGCAACCTTGATTGCAGATCCAAGACCACGCCTAGAGCTTCTCCGCGCAGCATCACGGCCAACCGCAACAATGTCCGGGCCCAAGAAGATCTTGATGCTCACGAACGCCGAGCATGGCCAGGCCAACGTCTTCCTGGCCACCGCCCACGAGATCCTGCAGGTCGACCCCGAGGTCGAGGTGCACGTCTGCTCGTTCCCGGCCCTCGAGTCGTCCGTGGACAGCATCCGCGTTCTCAACAAGTCGGCCGACTCGAGGCTCAGCTTCATCAAGCTGGCCGGGCCGTCGTGGAAGCAGGCGCTCTTCGGGCGGCCGGAGCACCAGTTCCAGGAGCTCAACGACATCCGCCCGACGATATGGAACGTGGCCAGGGCGGCCAAGCTGACGCGCATCGCCTGTCCCTGGACGTCGGGGGAGCTCTGCAACTTGGTGACGGAGATTGAGAAGATCATCGAGGACCTGAATCCGGCTCTTACAATCGTGGACAACCTGTTCACGCCTGCCGTGACCGTCTGCTACAAGGTGAAGCCGCACTGGATGGTGCTCTCGCCAAACACTTACAAGGAGTTTGCGCTGGCGAACCAACCGAACCAGCAATACTACTGGAAATATCCTCCGTGAGAAAACAAAGAACCCTTGAGTGAGCTGTAGAACCTCGGACTTTGCAGCTAACTTGATCCGACCAGCCCGCGCTCGACGATCGCCTTCCCCGTGCCGTGGTACCAGATGCCGCTCGTCTACTACATGGTGCGCACCATGTACCTCAACCACAACGACCCCTTCATGCTCTCCCACGCGCGCGAGATGAAGGCCGCCATCGACACCGACTACGCCGACTGGGCCTACATCTCCATCGTGCCGCCCCCGGGCCTGCAGATCCTGCTCGCCTCCCGTCCCGAGGTCGACTTTCCCTTTGACGTCAAGCCCGCCCACATGATCCCGTGCGGGCCGATAATCCGCCCCGCGCCGCCCGTTGCCGAGGCGGACCCGGAGCTGGCGAAGTGGCTGGCGAGGCGCCCGACGGTGCTGGTCAACTTGGGCACGCACGCGTCGTACGACGCGCAGCACGCGCGGGGCATGGCGGGCGCGCTGGACAGGATGCTGAAGGAGGCAAAGGGCAAGGGCGAGGCGCTGCAGGTGCTGTGGAAGCTGAACGGGCGCGAGGGCGAGGACGTCAAGTTGGAGGAGTTTACTGGGAGGTGGGGGGATGCTGTCAAGGTGGTGAAGTGGCTGGACGTGGAGCCGAGCAGCATCCTGGAGTCGGGGCACGTCGCGTGCTCGGTGAACCACGGCGGCGCCAACTCGTTCTTCGAAGCAATCAGGTAAGTTCTCATGGGCCTGACGTGGCAGACTTGTTGTGTAGGCTGACGGTGTAATAGTGCCGGTGTACCGCAGGTGGTGCTTCCGGTCTGGGGCGACACGTACGACTTTGCCAAGAGGGCCGAGTGGCTGGGCGTGGGCCGGTTCGGCAGCTGGAAGCACGCGCCAAAGGTGGATGAGAAAGAACTCGGGGGCGTCTTGAAGGATGTCGTACTGGGACCAAAGGCAGCAAGCTTCAAGGCAAAGGCTGCGGAACTGGCGGCGCTGTGCAAGAAGGAGGGCGGGGGAAGACGTGTCGCGGCGAAGACAATCCTTGCCGCGCTTGATGATAAGGGAGATTCATCTGATGAGTAGTGTATTATTGGTTCAACTGCTCTATTAGGGTTCTTTTGAAATTGTGTCAGCCAGATTCAACCCACGCTGAACAGCGCTGTCTATAGCTGTCCCTCGTAAAATTTACGTCAACTGCAAGCAACGGTGCCAGCATTGAACAAAACCTAGTATAGGGCAGATGTGCGAGACTGAAAACGCAAAAGAGGAAATGTTCATTAAAGATAAAGCAGATGAAAAGAAAATTTAAAAATATATAATCCATCATCATGGGGCACGGCCTCAGTAGTGGGAGACGCATACGCTGGTAGCAGGAGACTCGGACGAGGTCGTTTGCGATTCTGACAGGCAAATTACTGAAATAATAGAATCCAGTCAGAAACGCTAACCTGTTCAAACCTAGCACAGGCCTCTTTTGGTGACGATCGTAGCAAAGAAGACCAGCAACATTCACTCACCCAGTCGTCAAACAGCGGCAGAACTCAGATGCAGTGCAAATCAAAACTTTTATTAAAGGTGTAATGAGTGAGAAACCGTTGAGAAACCGTCCAAGTATGCAAAGATGAAAAGTAAAAATCACTGCAGCATCTGCTGCATGGCGTTGAGCCTATAACTCTCATTCCTCTCCACCAACTCCGCGTGCCTCCCCTGATCGACGATCCTCCCCCCCTCCACCACCAGGATCACGTCCGCCTTGTGCACCGTGTGCAGCCTGTGCGTGATCGCCAGCACCGTCGTCCCGCGCGACGCCCTCTCCAGGCCCTCCTGCAGCGCCGCCTCGCCCGCCGCGTCGAGCGCGCTCGTGCTCTCGTCCAGCAGCAGCAGCCTCGGCTTCCGCACCAGCGCGCGCGCGATGGCCACGCGCTGCCGCTGCCCGCCGGACAGCCGCGACGCCGACGGGCCGCACGCCGTGTCGTAGCCGTCCGGCAGCGCCATGATCTCCTCGTGGATGTTGGCCACGCGGCAGGCCTCCTCAACCTCCGCGTCGGTCGCCTCGTGGCCGGGGACGGCGCCGAGGGCGACGTTGTGCCGCACCGTGCCCTCGAACAGCGCCGGGTCCTGCGGCACCAGCGCGATGACGTCGCGGAAGGAGTCGGGCAGCGTGGAAATGTCCATGTCGTCGATCAGCACGGCGCCGGAGGTCGCGGCGTACAGCTTCTGGACCAGGTTCATGATGGTGCTCTTGCCGGCGCCGGACGGGCCGACCAGCCCGACGAACTGCCGCGGCTTGACGGAGAAGGAGACGTCGGAGAGCACCGAGGAGTCCGGGTTGCCCGGGTAGGAGAAGGACACGTCCTTGAAGGCCACCGTCACCCCGCTCTGGCCCGGCGCGAATGGGCTCGGCGTTCGGCCCTCGGCGGACGACTCCGTATCACGGCGCTCGTCCAGCGACAAGTCGGAGCCGAGGTGGATGACGGCCATGACGCGGGCGAGCGCAAGGCGGGCGCGGGAGAACTCGGGCGCCAGGGTAAACATCGTTCCCCAGAGCTGCGCGCTCGTCAGCATCGCCACCAGCACGATCAGCAGGTCGCGCTGCGTGTACTCGCCCCTCATGATCAGCTGCGACCCCCACCAGTACGTCAACCCATTCACAAACGGCGACAGCGAGTGCGACAGCGCGAGCATGATGTTGGTCAGCGCCGCCGAGCGCACAATCTGCCGCGCCGGCGGCTCCAGCAGCCGTCGGTACGAGTTCATGTAGGTCCTCTCCAGCGAGAGCGTCGCCACCGACCGGATCGACTGCACCGCCTCGGTGGCCAGCGCGTTGGCCGTCGCGAACGCCTCGTTGTGGCGCTCCTCGAAGCGCGCCAGCACGCGCAGCTGCATGATGCCGCAGCCGAGCAGCACCGGGATGGTGACGAGCGTGACGAGCGCAATCTTCCACGCGTACACGTGCGAGACGACGATGGCGATGATGATGTTGACGCACACGGCGAAGACGGTGCCAAACGTGGACCCCGAGAAGCCGCCGATGGCCATGCAGTCCTTGGTGATGACGGAGAGCAGCCGCGTCGGCGTGCGGCCCTCGGAGGAGTGCCAGGCCAGGTCCTGCGCCAGGAGCGAGCGGAAGGAGAGCCGGCGGAGGGCGAGCAGGGTGCGCTCGCCGATGATGCCGAAGCCGAGCCAGGCGAGGAAGTTGGCGACCAGCTCGACGGCGCCGAGCATGAAGATCATGCCGGCGAAGAAGCGGCCCATGGACTTGATGCCGTCGACGGTGTTCTGGCACGGGTTGAGCGCGCCGACGGTGTAGCCGAAGATGAGGCCCGAGCCGGAGAAGGTGGCGCCGACGATGGCGGCGGCCACGAGCGCGATGGCGAGCCAGCCGAGCGACGGGCGGACGAGCCAGGCGATGCCCTTGAGGACGCTGCTGAACGGCTGCTTCGCGGTCGCGTCGTCGTCCTCGGCCTCCTTGGCGGCAGCAGCAGCAGCCTTGGGGACGGCCTTTTCGTCGCTGGTGGAGGTGACCTCCGCCTTGTCCATCTTTTCGTCGACGTCGTTGGTCGAGCTCCTGGAACTTTCAGGCGCACCCCCGTCGTCGCCGGCTCCCATCTTCTGCAGCGCGATGAGGTGCGCAAACTTGCCGCCGTCAATGGCCATCAGCTCCGCGTACGTGCCCTGCTCCATCACCCGCCCGGCCTCCATGACCACGATGTTGTCCGCGCCCTTGATCGTCGACAGGCGGTGCGCGATGGAGATGATGGTGCGTCGTCCGCGGGCGGCCTCGCGCTCGATGGCCGCCTGGATCTTGCGCTCGCTGGCCGAGTCGACGCTGGCCGTCGCCTCGTCCAGGATCAGCATCCCCGGGTCGCGCACCAGCGCCTGCGCGAGCGCGATGCGCTGCCGCTGGCCGCCGCTGACAAACGTACCGCGCGGCCCGACCGACGTGCCGTACCCAAGCGTCAGCCCGGCAATGAACGTCGCCGCGTCGGCCTTTTCCGCCGCCTCGATGACGAGCTCCACCACCCGAGAGGCAGCTTCGCCCTGCGAGGCGGCCCACGAGAGCGCTTCCCGGCCCTTGGTCGCGGCCTCGGCCAGCAGCGGGCCGTCCAGCACGGCCTTCAAGTCCTGGTGCTCCGGCCGCGGCGAGTTGACCAGGCCGAGGGCGATGTTCTCGAGCACGGAGCAGTCGAACAGGGACGGCTGCTGCTGGACAAAGGTCATGGCGCCGCGAAGGGAGCGCACGTTGAGGGCGCGCAGGTCCCGCCCGGCCATCTCGACGGTGCCGGAGGTCGGGTCGTGCAGCCGCGCGATGAGCGAGGCGACGGTCGACTTGCCGCTGCCGGACAGGCCGACGAGCGCGGTGTGCTTGCCGGCGGGGAACTCGAGGCTGACGTCGCGCAGGGCCGGCTGGCCGGGGCGGGTGGGATACTCAAAGGTGACGTTGCGGAAGGACACGGAGTGCTCAGCGTCGGGAGCGAGCTTGTCACCAGAGTCCGAGGTGGCGTCGATGGACGAGGGCGTCTCGATGTCGCCCATCAGCCGCTTATACGCGGCGACTGCCGAGCCCAGGTACGGAACCAGGGGCGCCAACCCGCCCAACATGACACACGCTACATCCAGGTCAGCACGTACGCCCTTGCACGAGAGAAGCTGTTGTCTTACCGTCGATGAGGAGGTACACGATGGCGTAGATCTGGCCGATCGAGGACCCGCCGCTGTTGTCCGCCGCCGCGTCGCCGATGCGAATGCTTCCCTGCCAAAACGCCAGCGCGTTCGCCGAGTACGCGATAAAGTACAGCAAGCCCGTCTGCACCGACGCCACCGCCGCCTTCTTGATCGCGCTGCTCCTCGCGTCCAGCATGAACCCCGTAAACATGCCCTCCAGCCGTCCCGCCGCGCCGAACGCGTGCACCACCGGGATGTGCGACAGCGCCTCCGACGCGACCGACGATGCCTTGTCCGCCGCCTCGTTCTGCTTGCCCAGGAACCGGGCGATGTACTTGCTGCTCAGCGTGCCCGAGATGAGAAACGCCGGCAGCACCGAGATCAAGATGCCGGCCAGGCTGGCCTGCGTGGAAAAGGCAATGACGAAGACGGTCGCGATGAAGCTGATGGTGGTGATGATGGTGCCCACCTTTTCCGAGGTGCCGGACTGGATGGCGGCAATGTCGCTCTGCAGACGGCTCGACACTTCACCCGCGGAGCCGCGCTCGTCGAAGAAGGAGGGCGGCTGGCGGAGGAGCGCGGCGAGGTAGTGGTGGCGCATGCGGCGGGCGAGGCGCTGGCTGACGATGCCCCAGCAGGTCAGGTGGCAGTAGATGAGGACGAGCGCGATGGCGCCGATCCACGCCGTCTTGGCCACCTTGTCGTTGATGGCGGACTCGTAGCGGAAGGGGTCGGCGCCGGCGCCGCCGTCCTGGGCGGCGCAGGTGGCGCTGTTGAAGTCGTCGACGAGCTGACCGAAGAGGACGCCCATGAGCGGGAAGGGCACGCCCGCGGCGGCGGCGCAGATGGTGCCGGCGACGATGAGGAGGATGTCGATGATGGTGGGCTGCGCGGCGAAGAGGAGGCGGAAGTAGACGAAGAAGTTGCCAATGTCCTGGCAGCTCAGGTTAGCATGGCGTCGGTTGATGGTAGCAGACTCGTGCATTCATGGGATGATGATGGCAGATTCGTTTCTTTACTCACAAGGCCCTTCTTCTCTTTGCCCTTGTCAGCATCTTTGGCGACTTCAGCGCTCGCGGGAGGAGGCTGCGGGCTGCCCGCCTTCTCCGGAGAGCTGGCGTCTTTCTCTTCTGCCGCCATTGTTCCCCTAATCAGCACGGAGCCGATTCGCGTAACAGTCTGCGAGATTTGAGGCAGGCCCAGGAAGAGGTTTCTTTCACAGAATTCAACAAGGCGATGAATAACGAATGTCTAGATGCTCGGTCAAGCAGGTCGGGTCTGTGCCTAGTGAGTTTGTAGAAGCTGCATTCTCTTTTGTGGCGAGCTCTACTAAAGATGCAAGCCACGCAAATCTTTCGCACGGCTAATCAGATAAAACCTGCCAATCTAGTCTCCCTGCTCGGAATTACGATTCAAGAGGGTCGGAAATGAGGGCCGAGACGGTGGAAACGTCAGAGATGGGACCTGACGGAGTCGCTTATAAGATCTAGCTCTTGCCCAGCGCGCAGTGTGCAGCAGGAAAAGAAAAAGAGGACAAGGCCAAGTCCAAGGGAGGATGCGGTGGGGGCGGCTGATAATAACAGCATGTATATCCGAGAACGCAGGGTGTTCGGACTGCATTGTTGGCGTATCAGATCATCACGTCTTGCGGTGGAGTTGAGGGCGTGAACACGATATAAGCATAAGAGGTGGGTTGGGCTTGGCGAGAGAGGCAGACTAATAACTAGTTGACTAACTTAACTAGCTACTCGAGGTGTTTATAACCGATCTGATTTTTCTCTTTTTTTTTTTTAGCTCAAGTATCTGTGCAAGGGCCGTTGATCTCTCGGCGTTGAAAATTGCGAGCCACTCAAGCAAGCATCATGGTCAAGGTGCCGGCTGAGTGGATGAGCCTCCACCACCATCAATTAGCGATGACGGCTCTTTCAAGCAGTTTCTCACCTCTTCCCTAGTAAACCTGATACCTAATACTTGCAATACATGCACGCTGTTAATAAAGCTCTCTAGCGGTGGTTGTGCTTCGCATCGTCACCTCACACCGGACAGGCAGTAGACGCCGCCATGGAGACGCAGCGTCTCCTGTTCCTGACCAACGCCGAGCTCGGCCAGGCCAACGTGCATCTCGCCGTCATCGAATGGCTTCTCGCCAACCGCCCCGACCTCGAGATCCATCTCTGCTCCTTCCAGTCCCTGCGGTCCGCCGTGACCGCCATCAACGGCCATGACACCACCGCGACGCCGCGCATCACCTTCCACGAGCTCTCCGGGCCGTCCTGGAAGGAGTGCCTCTTCGGCCGGCCCGAGCACAAGTGGGAGGAGACCTGCGCTCTCCCGCCGACCGTCTGGAGCGTGTCCCGCCAGGCGGCGCTCATGCCGCGCGTGGCGATGCCCTGGAACGCCGAGGAGCTGGTCGACCTGACGCTGCAGGTGCGGAGCGTGGTGCAAAAGGTCGAGGCCGACCTGGTCGTCGTGGACAACCTCTTCACCCCGGGCGTCACCGTCTGCTACAACGCCGAGACCAAGTGGTGCGTGCTGTCGCCCAACACGTACCGCGAGTTCATCCTGGGGGAGCAGCCGCGGTACGAGGCGTTTTGGAAGCACCCGCCGTGAGTCCCTGACCACTGCTGTGAGGAAACATTCGCTAACCTTGACAGGACCTCCTCGTTCATCCCATTCCCCGTCCCCTGGTACCTCATCCCCTCCGCGCTCTACCACCAGCGCGCGTGGCGCAAGAACCGCCAGAGCACCTGGATCCACGACAACGCCGTGCACCTGTGGGAGCACACCGCCGACAACATCTACTACTCCGACTGGGGCCGCCTGACCTTTGACCGCCCGGCCGGCCTCAAGATCTTCCTGCCCAGCGACGCCCTCGTCGACTTTCCCTTCTCCGTCGTGCCGGACCACGTCGTCTCCTGCGGGCCGATCCTGCGCCCGGCCGTCGCGAAGCTGGAAGAGGCGGATCCGAAGCTGGCCGCCTGGCTGCGTCGCTGGGACACCGTGTACGTCAACCTCGGGACGCACGTCGCGTATGATGGCGATACGAATGCCAACTTGGCGGCGGCGATCAAGGAGCTGCTGAGCGCAGCGGCGGCGAAGGGTAGGGATGTGCAGGTGCTGTGGAAGGTGAACAAGGGCGGCAAGGGCAGCAGCGCGGACCACGAGGATCTGTACAGGCAAGTCGGCGAGAGCAGCGACGATGGCAGGGTGTTGATCGTCGACTGGCTGCTCGCGGAGCCCGTCTCGGTGCTCAACTCGGGATCCGTCGTGTGCTCCGTCAACCACGGCGGCGCTAACTCTTATTTCGAAGCTGTCAGGTACGTCGTCCGTCCTCTCAAGCATCCTTTTTTTTTTTTTTTTTTTTACAAAGCTGACTGTGAACAGCGCTGGAGTCCCCCAGATCGTCCTGCCCGTGTGGTTCGACACGTACGATTTTGCGCGGCGCGTGGAATACCTGGGCGTCGGCAGGATTGGCAACCGAAGCAACGCACCCAAGTGCTGCAAGGATGAGCTGGGGCCAATTCTCAAGCAGGTGGTGCTCGACGACGCGGGCTGCGAGATACAAGCAAAGGCGAGGAAATTGGCAGAGGCGTGCAAAGCGAGCGGCTCGGGCTGCGAGAAGGCCGCAAGGGGCATTGTGAATTTGTTAAAATAAAAGTATCTGACTATTTCTGTTCAAAATAGCTACTCACCTAATAACCGCAGAGCCTGCCATCTCAAGAGGATCAAGCTGCCAACCAGCAACAATGCAGCACGGAGATTAGATGAAAAAGATCAAAGCACTGGCCTGTCTAGTCACTGTGTACTTTGTTTTTTTTTTTAACTGATCTAAATAACGACTGTGCTTATCGCACATCTTCAAATCGTGCGATTGCCGAAGCTACTCGGTAACTAGATCTTACTAGATCTTGGTAGATCGTGGGCAGCACTAAGTTAGATCCTTAGCGATAGTGCATTTGAGTAATTCTACATCCATTTTTCATTTTCCGCTCTAATCCCCATTTGTGAAGTGTTGACACAGTACATTCATGAACAAGTGCTCTTTCTAAACAATTAATATCATGGTCAGGTAGCCCCTTTAGCAATCAAGTTCCTATTACTCTCCAGCGCAATCATTAAACAAAAACTCAAGAAGGAAAGCTCGTCGGTTCCCCTAGTATCTTCCCTTCTCTTGAACGGTTAACATAAACAATATAAACCGGGAATGTCTCCATTGCATCCGTAGAACCCTCCCGCTTCTTGCTCTCTCCAATTGCATCCATCGCTGCCGGTCGGAGGGCGTCTTGTACCAGTTGAGTCACACCAACCGTTTCTAAACCGGGCGAAGTATCCCGCAGCTTGCGGATCCTTGTCTCAACGTCTTTAAGGAACCTCTGAGCAGAATGTTTAGGGAGTGTGACCGTGCCGATCTGCTCGCGAGATTGCTCTGTAGCTCCGTAGCCCCGAAAGACCTTGGTGGAAGAAAGGCTTGTTTGACTATAACGTTCGCTAACATTGTTCTCAGCACACGGCATGGAGAACATGGAGCTTGTCACCAAAATCGCCAAGTATAAGGAGCACAGAAGGGTATTTAGGGGACGCGAAAGCGTTCTTGAGAAAAGAAAGCATGAGTGAATTGCCGATGGTCGGATGGTAAAAGAAAGCTTCAGGCCAGGGAATATACTTGGCATTATCACGTGATGCACGCATCAGTCTTTATCACGCGGTACATTTTGGGCAATTATAACCTCAGTCGGCCTTGTTCCAGAAAGACCTACACTATGGCCCGTTACTCTCCTCTCTACGATGCTACCCAACGACAGCTCTCAGGAGCCGAGCAGCACTGAAGAGCTCGAGCAGCCTCCTCGGGAGCACTGGGCCGGTCTCCCCGAATTTCCTCGGTTGTCAGGACCGACCATGCCCGCCGTTGGACGCCAGTTTTTCAAGCATTCTCCCACTACCATCCTGAAGCTCGGAACTGACAATGGCGAAGGCATCATGACCGCGCTGGCCTATGCCATCTTAGGCCCCTGCGTCCCTCGTGTCATCAGCATCGTCACGATCCCGGTAACAAACCCGGACGCCCCAGCGCTAAACCATACCAGTCATGGTGTGGTCCTCTCACACCAACCAGGCACGCCGCTAGTGCAGCTCTGGCCCTCGCTCACGGCTCCTCAGCGAGAGGCCATCAAGGCGGAGCTCTGCCGTCTCCTGGTGAGGATGCGTTCGCGCCGCTTCTGCTACTACGGGCGGCCGACCCGAGAGTCATACCGCCTCTTCTCAGAATTCGGCACGGAGATACATCCATGCTGCGCCTCTCGCTCCGAGTGGGACGATTCGCGCGTCCAGGCGCTGCGGAAACACGCCCCGAGTGCCGAGCGCGCGGCCGACCTCGAGCGAGTGCAGCGCGGCACCGTCGGCGCGGAGGACTGGGACCGTCCCGTCCTCACGCACGCCGACCTGTCGGACCGCAACATCCTCGTGGACCCGGACACGCTCGCGGTGACGGGCTTCCTGGACTGGGAAATGGCAAACATCGCGCCCGCGTACTTTGAGTACACCATGGCGCGACTGTCCGGGGGCCACGAGCCTGAGTGGAGGAAGGAGGTGTTGGATGTACTGAGGGCTGTTCTACGCAGCGAGTGCGATGCTGATGAGCGCCGGGGAGACCTGGGTGCTGAGAGCTCTGATGACAGATACAGCAGGACGTTGGCGGCGTGGGATGCGGTCGTGGATGTTGAGAGGTTCGCGCAGGACTATGACGATGCCTGTTACTGGACTTTTGAACATTGACGAACCCTCTTTGCTCGATTTTAAGTTTATGCTGCCTAGACTATGCCATGCTAGCATTGTACTCATACGTTGTCCTGGTTTGGTGTCAAATTCCACGCATAAGGACAGGGTAATGAACCTCGCTTTGCGGTACAGATAGTATACCTTGAGTGCGTACTAAACATAACGGATATGACGCACATGACGAACATGACGAACATGACGAACATGACGAACATGACGAGATAAGAACATTACGAATACAACGAATATAATAAACACAAATTTTACAGAAGATTTTGTTCGCTTGAAATTCACAGAGCTTAACCTGACCCTTAAAAATGATGTTTGTATAGGGTACGAAGATGAGTATCAGGCATGTCCGGCCTGAGCCTAAAGACACCTTTTGTTGTTGGAAGGGTGTCTTCCTAAAATTGGTTGTCGTATCACTAAATACTCCTCTGCTTCCCACTTAGCTATTGTTCTCATAACTTCGTTCCGGTCGGTTGCGGACATAATATTATGTCTGCAGCTATGCTTGTCACAACAAGCATATTAGCTAGTGTATGAGCGAATGAAAGAGACAGCATGTACAGATATCCTTTCAAAAATGTATGATTCTAGAAGCAGGCATTAAATATGTATTGAAAAAAAAAACCATCCGAAACATCATAAGCAAAAGAGATATTAAAAGGATCGGAGATTATCTTGAATTATCAACGTAAAATTAAAGCGCGAGACGCGGGTTTGAAAAGAGACTGACTGCTATACAAATCCCAAACACCTGCAACATGGCCGCCAAACGGTAACTAGAACCCAACCGAACTGGCGAATCACGTGGCGTACGCAGACGTGTTGTGCAGCATGAGCTCACCAGGACAAGGCACGAGGGGGGCGACACAAGATGCGGCTTATCAGGTCCAGAGCCGAAAAAAAAGCCGTGTTTCCTGGGGAAATCTAGGTTGTCATCGAGTCGGTCTCTTGACAACCTGCACATGTCACTTTGCCCATCTAAAAATACACCAACACGCACTAACTCCAACGGCACCCAACTTAGTACCTACCTGTAGGGAGGCAGGTACCTCTTTGGACATGTCGCGCTCTTAGTGAAATTGGTAGTGGATACTGCCAACTTGCGCTGCAGCGCCGCAAAGTCCAGGTACCTGCCTACCAAATAGTCTTTCTTTGCAAGCACTGGTCACTACCATTCTTTGTACTCGCCATTGCTTCTTGCTCCGCTTCCCTGCTGACTGAACTGACTGCCCAAAACATCACCACCACACAAGCACGCCCTCATTCATATTCGTAGTCGTCCCGATGCTACACGGGCTCTTCTCGCCTCTTGCTCTCCTCTGCTCGGCTCTATAATCGCCTGCATCCCCTCCCTATACCACCGCCTCCACATCGACCGCTATTCCGCCCCTAAACCGACTCGTTTCTGCCCAGCCCGCGCACCTCCGCAAAACCGTATCGACCCGTTGCTCCCACAGCTGAGGCCCTGCCCTCATCGCTGTTTCATCGCCGACCGCCCCCAACACGCCTCATAATTGCTTCTGTCGGGAAAACTACTCCCCCCTCGACGCCGACCTGCCAACAGCTCGTCTCGGATCCCTTCGCCCCGTCTTGACCGCTCGCCTCGGAACACGCACTCGGTGGTCTGCCGTCTGCATCCGCCGCCGCGATGCGTCCTGCTACGGCACCGCCTCTCGAAGCCAAGGCGTCCCGCTCTTCCGTCGCCTTGGACCAAGATGACTCCTCGAGCGACTCGCCCGCCCCCGCCGACAACGAGGAGTCCGACTTTTACAACGCCGGCAACGACTCCCAGTCGTCCATCGGTGTCGCCAACTTTCAAGATATGCGCGTTGACGACCGATGCTGGCCTCCCATCAACCGCCTGCCAAACGAGATTCTCATCGGCGTCTTCGCTAAGCTTGGCGCCCCCGCCGACCTGTTCAGCTGCATGCTTGTCTCCAAACGCTGGACTCGCAACGCCGTCGATCTGCTCTGGCACCGCCCTGCCTGCACCAGCTGGAAGAGCCACCAGACCATCTGCCAGACCCTCGAGGCTCCCAACCCCTTCTTCAGCTACCGTGACTTCATCAAGCGGCTGAACCTGGCAGCTCTGGCCGATAGGATAAGCGATGGTAGCGTCACATCACTTTATGTTTGCGCGAGAATCGAGCGTCTGACCCTCACCAACTGCCGCGGCCTCACCGACGCTGGCATCATTGGCCTTGTCGAGAACAACACCAACCTACTCGCCCTCGACGTCTCCAACGACAAAAACATCACTGATCAGTCCATCTACACCATTGCTGAGCACTGCAAGCGCCTCCAGGGCCTTAATATTTCTGGATGCGATGGTGTCTCCAATGACAGCCTCGAGGTGCTCGCCAAAAGCTGCAAGTACATAAAACGAGTACGCTTCCCACCGCCCCCCGCCTTGCGCCGTTGCTGACTAGTGCTGTAGCTTAAACTCAATGACTGCACCCAGATCCGAGACAACGCCGTCCTAGCTTTTGCCGAAAACTGCCCTAATATCCTCGAAATCGACCTCAACCAGTGCGGTCATGTCGGAAACGGCGCCGTCACCGCTCTCATGGCCAAGGGAATTTGCCTGCGCGAGTTGCGTCTGGCCTTCTGCGCCATGGTTGATGACTACGCTTTCCTGGCTCTTCCTCCTACTCAGATGTTCGATCACTTGCGCATCCTCGATCTCACTTGCTGCACGCGACTCACCGATGTTGGTGTGAAAAAGATAATCGACGTCGCCCCGCGACTACGAAATCTTGTCTTGGCAAAGTGCCGCCTCATCACCGATGCCTCGCTCAATTACATTGCCAAACTAGGCAAGAACCTTCACTACCTTCACCTCGGCCACTGTGCCAACATCACAGACGAAGGCGTCAAGACGCTTGTAGCCCACTGCAACCGCATACGCTACATCGATCTTGGTTGCTGCGTCAACTTGACGGATGAGTCGGTGAAGCGTCTTGCCATTCTTCCTAAGCTGAAACGAATCGGCCTGGTCAAGTGCAACTCGATAACGGACGAATCAATTTACACTCTGGCCGAGATAGCTACCCGTCCTCGCGTTAGGCGTGATGCCAATGGTCTCTTTATTGGAGGCGAGTATTATACTTCTAATCTCGAGCGTATACATCTAAGCTACTGTGTCAATTTGACCCTCAAGGTATGCCAATCTGTTACCTCGCTACCAAACTACTCTAACACGGCGTAGAGCATCCTCAAACTTCTTAACTCCTGCCCGCGCTTATCGCATCTGAGTCTGACGGGTGTTCCCGCTTTCCAAGGAGATGAATTCTCACCCTTCTGCAGAGAAGCGCCGCCTGGTATGTTTCTGCAAGTCTTTGGCACGATGGCCTGCTAACTGTACAGAATTTACCAACCACCAACGCAACGTCTTCTGCGTCTTCTCCGGTGGCCAAGTCTCGAGATTTCGCGACTACCTTAACAGTGCACCTCAATTTGAAGACCTACGCGAGAGCCTCACTCCTCGTCGTCAAGCCCGCCCTCGCCAAGTACCGACCCAAATTCACCCCGCCACGGCAAGTGCCGTACCAACGGCCTTTGAAGAGGCGTATGACGACGAAATGGGCGACGAGAATGACGATTTCGAGGGATTCTATGCCCAGCCGAACAATACCTTTGCAGGTACCGGCTTCCAAGGGCATGGTCACTTGCCCATGATGGCCCACAGCCTACCCGCCCTGCCAGGCATAGACACCTTGCCTTGGGATTTGCCCAACTCATTTGTCGATGGAAACGGACTTCACCCCGGTAGCTTTGCCGCCCAGCAACACACACTAGCATCTCAAACACAGCAAGGCAACCTTGCTGCTCAGCACAACGCTCCCGCGCAACAAGCCCAGCAAAGCGGTCTTTCCGTCCACAACACGCTGGGCTATCCAATCCAACCAATGCCTCTATCGAGCCTGTCATCAATGGCAGGCAATGCGGGGCCATATGGGTACACTCCCATGAACGCTTTTGGCGTCTTGCAAGCCAGTATGGCCGGCCCAGCGACCACTGGTCCTAGACAGGCCAGCGCAGCTAGCGCAGCAAGCGCGACTGGGGCGAGTACGGCGCAAATGCACCATCAACAAGGAGCCGCGGATGAGCAACAAGACATGAGTGGCTAGGGTCCATTGATCCGACACAGATACGCCATTCGCAGACGTGACCAATGGCCCCTCAGCAAGCGCAGGCGATCCGAATGATCGTGAGGCTGGAGAGTCTGATGCCACTTGAACCTCAGGCTGCGTCAACACTTGCGCTGATTCTTTTTACTTTCGCTACGTAGCGCTCTCAGTTTAGGGTATGCTTTTCGAACGGCTATAGCATGGGCTTGACGCATCATGTTTCAACATGACATTTTTACGACGCCAGGGATACGGAGTTTCATCTTTTTTTCTCAAGGCAGGACAGCGGTTATGCATGACAGGGCTACAACTTCACAATGGATGATTTCGAATTGGCATTTTTCCTTTTTCTCTGGCTGGTCAAGTCTGGGGCATGGCAGTTGTGGTGAAAGGAGGTGATGGAAAAGCTGGTCGCGGCTGGCCCTGATGATTTAGCTTTTGTCGGCGCAAACGTGTTGCCAGGACCTGTCGAGCAGAGATCCATAGAAGCGTTTTGAAGAAGGAAACAACTGAACGCTAGCATTATTGTAACCCACAGATTATAGTACATGTTTACCATCGCATAGGCAGCCTCATTGTGACTTGCCTCGTGGAAGTTGTGCGACGTCGACCTTTGAACAGCAACGATAAAACGATGGCGAGTTGGCAGGCAAGGGCGAAGAGGATAGAGAATCGTATAAAGTGTACCTGTTTCTATCGAGTAAAATGCAACATGAGAGCGCGCCCATGATAACCCAGCAACGCCGTCACCACCACCAGCCAACGCCCGTAACAAAAAAAAGCCACACCAAAAGCATCCTCAATTCCCAAGCATCATCTACCATCATCACCTCATTGACTCCCCTCGCCACATCACCCTCGCCTTACGCCCCAACCTCGGCCCCCGCCACTGCCCCCTCCGCCGCGCCTGCTGCTGCTTCCTCCCCCTGCGCCCCTCCTCGTCCTCCTAGTCGCGCGTCTCCGGGCCCAGGAACAGCTCCAGCGTCGCGCGCTCCCTCTCCCTCGCCGCCCTGTCCCTGCCACCGTCCGCGCCGCTGCGGAATGCTAGCGGCGCCAGCACCTCCGCGTACCGCCTGCGTCTCCCCTCCGCTGCCGCCGGCGCGCCCCTGCGGAAACTCAGTCGCCGCTGCAGGCCGGTTGGGGTGGCGGGGGTGAGTTCCGAGGCGACGCGCGCGAGGGTGGAGGTGAGCAGGACAAGGGCGATGCTGTGGTTGGGCGAGGCGGAGAGGACGTCGAGCACGGCGACCTTGGCGTCGCTGCGCGGGAGGGTGGCGGTGGTGGGTAGGGCGGTGGCGAGTCGGGCGCACGCGTGTGCAGGGACGAGCCCGTCGGTGAGCGAGGCGATGAAGAGCAGGAGTGCGGAGGCGACGAGCTCCAGCCGGTTGGGCGGGGCCAGCTCGGCGGGGAGGACGTCGGCGACGGCGGCGTCCGTGTCTAGAGCGGCGACGATGCGCGCGTGCACCGCCTGCTTCTCGTCAGCGCCGAGGGCGCACGCACCTGGGTCAAATGGCCAGCCGGCGGTGGTGGGCGGCGACGCGGTGTCCCCCAGCATGTCGGCGTCGGCGGCGCAGCGCTCGGCGAGCGCCTGGACGGCCTCGGTCAGCTTAAACAGCTCGCGCGGCGCGGAGCAGTGGACGGCAGCGTCGTAGGGGATCGCGCCGCAGATGTCCTTGTCCTCCAGGAAACGGCAGATACCACCCTCCGGCACGCGGATGAGCTCGTCGATGGACCGTCCGAAGCAGCTCGGCAGCCACTGGCCGCGCACAGTGATGAAGTGGTCTCGGCCGTTGTCCACGCGGAGAACGAGCACTTCCTCGAGCAAGGCGCGTCCGTCGTTTAGGGCTCGCAGGAACGGAATCGAAGACACCTGGCCGTCGAGGACCGCCGTCACCGTCTCCCCGGGCTCGAGCATGACGTTCGGCCCAACCACCTCGCCGCTGCCGTCGGACTTGACGAACGATGCCGCCAGCCACTCGTAAAAGTGTGTGCCGCTGTCAGAGTCGTCCATGGCCGGTCTGTCGATAAATGAAAAGGTCGCTGGCACCCCGCCCGTGTTGGCAATGGTGATGGAGTTGCTCTTCCTCGCGAGGAAGCTGAGCCCTCCCAGGTCCACAACGTTGGTGTCTTGTGTCGCGTCTCCTTCAAGGACGAGGGTTATCACGGGGCGGCCCTCGTTTTCTGCGCGGTCAAGTTGGCGCGCCACCTCGGCATGGACCTTGGCCTTTTCTTCCGGTATCACGCAGTCGCACGTAAGCGTAAAGACGGACGACAGGGGCTTGTGGTCGGAAGAAGTGACTCGCTGATAAGAAGTATAGAATTCAAGGTTAGCCCGCTCCTTGACCGTACTTGCAGGATCAGGCTGGTCATCGTTCTCGTCGTATTCGTCATATTGATAGCCTGTGTCGGTGGACGACACTGGCTCCTGCTCACCCCCATCTTCATCCGGGTCATAGCTAAATAGCACGTCGTCATCGCTTTCCATTCCGCGAGATTTCATCTCCTCGTCTTTCTTCTTGGCAGCCTCTTCATCCAACATCTTTCTTTCATACTCTTCCTTGTACTGACGAGTTCGGTAGAGTATGCGATCACACCAGCTGGGCGCTCGGCGCTTTTCGCTTGTATCGAAGAGGGCCACACTGCCAACGTCGTATTTATACGTGGGCAAAAACGTGATTGGGCCTTCTTTCCATCCCTCGTGGAATGCTTTGCGGCGAGCAATGACCTGACGTAGTTGATCATGAGGCAACAAGGAATCCAGTGTCGCCTGCAATGAGGCTGGATCTTGGCTAGGATCTTGGGGGAAGTCGTCTGGATCGGGTAACGACGTTTCTGAATCGAAGCTTTGCTCTCTGCTGTGGCTGAATGAGGAAGCCGTCGTCGTCTCCTCGTCGCTGTCGACATCGTTCATGATGATAAAGGGTTCACCGTCTAGGGGCTTTTGTGGCTTGTCGCTTCCGACGTCATACTCGCCGCGCGTATGTAGCGTTAAAATCCTTCGGATGTCGTCGCCAGGTAGGCTCCCAAGTCGAAAGTTCAAGTCACCAAGCCAAAAGGTAAAGTCTTCGTCTCCGAACCGATCGCCGGTATCCTCGGCGACGCCGTTATTCACCACCGGGTCAAACTGCATCTTGGAGGCAATCTGGGCGACGTCCCAGCAGCGACGGTCAAGGTAGCTCGGGCCTGCACCACTAGCCAGGTGGGAGTTGACAAAGACCATGCGGGTGGTTTCGCCAAAGACGATTCGCGTCGCGACGGCGCCTTTGTTTCCGAAGTAGCCCAGGAGGCCGGTGCCAATCTGCTGTGTGCTGACGTTGGAGATGTGCTTGGCAGTGTCGGTCGAAGCGTAAACCAGGGTCAACAGGCCAACCATTTGGTCGGCCGAAAGAAACTCGTAGCCTGCGGGGATTGCGGCTTCTACAGCAGACCTCCATTTTGTAATCTGGCTATTGCTCTCGGCGTAGACTCGGCTGACGTATTCTTTTGTGGTGTTGAGGTCGACAACCTCTTGCAGGCCGAGGACGTAGAGATCAATCGCGCCAGTGTCGTTTGGCTCGTCGGCTTTCGCGGATGAAATTGTCAAGTTGGAGAAATCCCGTGCCAGGCCTTGATCGCGAAAGAACCAACTGCCGACATCCCTGTCGGTGCCGGGACAACCCGCCGTGTTCCAGGAGCCAATCTTGACCCGCAGCTGGCGCTGCCCCATGTACTCGGATCGTCGGAGGGTGAGGGCGCGGGCGAGAGAGTGGGGTGTCGAGAGAGACGCATCACCGATATCAGAGGGCTCCGAGCGGACGGAGCTGCCGCGCGCCGTCTGCATCGTGTGGTAGCAGCTGTGGCTGTAGCCGTAGCTGCTGCAGGAGGAGCGCTGGGATCGGCGGCGGCGGTGGTCGAAGTCGGCGGAGGGGGGGGGGGGGGGGGGGGGACGGTGTACTTATATAATGATGATGAAAAAAAGTCGGGTCAAGGATGCTAAACTTGAAATAATTGGACAAATCAAAAGGCGCGAGGGCTTGTTGAAGAAGGCGTTGACGCTCGGCTAGTCGTGGTGCCTGGGGAAGTTTAACCTGTCGCTCCCCCACAGTGACGTGCGACCGGATCCAGGCGCACAGAAGCCACAAGGGAGGCCCCACCAAATCAAAGGCTTGTCTTTGTCTTGAGATTTGCTGCGGCTAGATCAGGCTTCAATCTAGTTATCCCATCTCCATTACTGCCGCCCAATCTCGCCGCCAAAGTCTTTTTCCGACCAGCGCTACAATATCAACGTACATCGACAAACTTGACCATCCATCTTCGTCGTCATCATCGTCACTCACCACACGAAAGGTGGCTCCGGCTCTAACCGCCTAAACCATCTTCACCACCTCCCACCACCCACACAAACACCACACATCATGAGCCGCCCAACGCCACGCAAGGGCCGCGGCCACAAGCGCCAGTCCTCCAACCTCATCCCCGCCGTGTCCGACTACGAGTCCGACGCCGCCGCCGCCGCCGCCGCCGCCACCGCCGCCGGGACCACCGCCCGGACCAGCCAGTACGCGCCACCCCCCCTGCGCACCAACACCGAGATCAACCTCTCCGTGCTGCGGCGCTACGTGCCCTCCATCCGCGCCATCCTCAGCATCGCCGCCAACGCCGTCGTCTATACCTTTGCCGGCGAGTCCTGGGACAAGTCCGGCGTCGAGGGCACCCTGTTCGTCTGCAGCCAGGACTCCCCCGACGACAGCACGCCGCGCGCCTGCGTCTTCGTCCTGAACCGCCGCGGCCTCGGCAACGTCATCGTCGACCTGGCGCACGTCAGTGACGTCGAGGTCACCGCGGAGCTGGTCATCCTGCGCGTCCAGGACGGCGGGGAGCGCGTGCTGGGGTTTTGGATGCACAACGATCGAGCAGAGACGAGGCAGGTCAACGCGGCCATGATACAGGAGTGCTGGACGCTGGTGCGGGCTGCGGGCGCGGTGGAACATCAGCGGCAAGACGCCGGGCCGGCGATGCAGGCTATCGGGAGGCCTCTTACGATGAATGAGCTGTTTGGGAGTCAGGCGGTCACCCAGGGACATTAGATCGCCGTGGGCACCGTCGAGGATCTATCCTGACGTTTAACTGAGTTGAATGTCGGCCGGAGGGAATCCGCGCACCAGTACTTACGTCGACTAGGAGACTTTGCATTGGCATCATGATGAACGGCGTATCGTTGCATATATCAATACCCTTTAATCTACTTAAAATAATACACGTCACCAGATACTTGACACAAACTCCACAACACAAGTGGGAGATGAGGAAATCGTAAACCAGACGGACGTTCATTAACCCTTTGCTCGCCAGGCTATCATCTATGTAAAACCAAGAAATCACTTATACGCCGCAGGCCATAATGCATGGCTACCCAGCCGTTTTAACATCATATTATACCGTTCCGCTTATACTCAGTTCCCGAATCTCGTTGAGCACCTCCTCCACCCTCGCGTCCAGCTGGCCGTCCGCGTACAGGTCGCGCGTGTCCGCGTCCAGGTACTGCTGGACCTGCGCCATGCGCGAGTACGCCTCGGCGCAGAAGCGCAGCTGGATCTTGACGAGCGCCTCAAAGGTGGGGTCGAGGTACGGCACGCGCAGCTCGATCAGCTGCGGCAGCTCCGTGCTCAGCTGCTCGTTGAGCTGCTCGTACAGCTGGCGCGCCATGTCGAGCTCCTTCTCGGTGCGGGGCAGCTTGGTCGCGTCCTTGTCCGGCTTGTCGACCAGCCGCTTGACCTTGGCCCGCAGCGCGTCGTAGTCGAGCAGCTTGTGCGCCCGCTTCTTGATGCACTCGTTGACGTCGGGGAAGTAGGCGCAGAACCGCGAGATAGGCTCCAGCACCGTCGTCTGGTACGGGCCGTCCAGCGCCTTGATCGTCTCCGCGTCGAGGTCCTCCACGGCTTGCTTGTAGCTTCGGCTGACGCCGTCGCTCGCTCCCGAGTCGCCGTAGAAGGCGTCGATCGTCTCGGCGATTCGCATCTGTGACGCTGTCATGGCTGCGTTTGTTAGTCGTGTCGGGCGCTGCACCAGTGCGGGACCTACCTCTAAGTGAATCTAAATAGCCCTTGGATTCCTTTTGCAGCCGTAGTGAAGCGGCCTCCATGGTTTTGAAGCGTCTGCCAAAGTTAGTCGACGTAGCTGGGTGGGTAGGGTATCGTGGTCGCACCTCTCTTCCACCTCGTAATCGCGATCATTCGTTTTCTCGACATGACCTGCCAGTCGTTAGCGTTTCAAACACTGAGCCAATTTCATTGCGACACCTACCGGTCTTCATCATCACCTGCGTCGTCGCGCGGTTTACATTCTTCTTGAACCCTGCTTCACATTAGCCCCTCATTTTGCCGGACGAGGCAGAGATCGCGTACCCGCCCACGACATGATGCCGGATTTCGCAGAGATTCCTCGTTCTTGAATTTGTTATCCGAGCGGTATTTGGTATAGGGATGCCTAGTAGAAGAATTCGCAGCGAGGAGGATGTCGAGGAAGAAGGAGAGTGCCTGACCAAGGTTGATGACTTACGCTGCGCAGCCACAATTGGCCGCCTTGATGGGGCTCATCGACGTCAGAGAGCTGAGCCACTGTGCTAGGAGCAACGAGCAGCCACAACGCCTTTTGCTTCGGACTAATAATCTTCCGCGTAGACACCCTTCCTAGTACAAAATCAGAATACAATGTAGACTTTAACATCTACTTTACTTTGCTATTAAACTATTTATCTAACTATTTATACAGCGTGGTCCTAGAGAGGGGGACGGAAAGTAATATAAGCTTCCCTGAACTTCGTTCAATCGTTATTGCCTTTGTTAAGTGACGCGCCTAAAGCCACCCTTCCGCTGGATCGCAAGTTCTGGCTGCCTCGAGGCAATTTTCCGTCGTCCTCAACGTTGTCAATGTCACTGTCCGACACGGTTCCAGTTTTCCAAGGGGTGATTAATGGCGGAATGACTGTCAGAGAACGGAGATGACCTGACTGGATCCTGCTTATCATAGCGAGGTCAACGGGCGCTGTTAACCCTCCTTCGTTTCCTATCGTGTACAGCAGCTTTTTGGCTCCTTTTAGAGTCACAGCGTAACCTATAGTACAGACAGGATACCAAGAAGGGGCGATTACGCGAACGCGAGTTTTATTCAAAGAGTCAGCTCCCCAGTACTCGAGCTCCTTTGAATAGGCGTATGACATTCTAGCCGTTATACATTAGCAAATCGAACCGGAGGTAGCGGTGATAATGTAGTCTCTTCCATGACTAAACTTTTGATATAAAGCCAGTTATATTCAGTTGACTCACTCTGTTGAATTTGGTGCGTTGAAATCTTCGTAAATGTGCGACGGTGGGCGAACCTCAGCATTATTATGCCAGCAGGTACCGACGTATAATAAGTCCCAATCGAGACCTAGAGATATTTTAGCTCCATTATCTTGCACACAATCGCTGAAGATCGATCGTGGAATTCGTGAGGAGGAAATGTTGTATACCGTATGGTGCATGGGCAGCCTCGTAACTCGTGGGCTGCTCTTTCCTCAACGTGCCCTTTCTCATTTGAAGGCTGAGATCCCGGAATATGTCATGTACTCGAACGTCCCAGTCGGCGTCGTCCTCTAGAATAATAGCGGTTTGGATCTCTTGCTCAACAATTCGGCGCCAAACGTTGGCATGGCTTCGCCAGCAGCCTAATTGCTCTGGTCTTAGAGACTGGCCCCCTTTCGGTTTTGCTTTTTCGTGAATAGTATTGCCATCCACCTGTAGCACACTTATTAGTAACACCGAACAATAGAAGCAAGCGAGCAAAAGTACCCCATCCTGGAGAATCAGTCGTATATTTGTCGAAGTGGCTAACATAGTCATGCTATCTTGTCGATCCGACCGGCTGTGAACGACAAGGTTAGCTACTTTGGTTTCGTGGCTATGAATTGCGGAATAGGTGGTTCTGTACTGAGGCATGCTGATGTAAAAGATTTTTTCGAACCCGAGAGTCTCATTCTGTGCATGCTCGGACAAATCGTCATGATCCGCATTGTGTTGGTCAGAGGCCGTGTACGACGCGACCGCAGCGACGTGTGTGTTTTGTCCGGATACCCAAAACTTAACACATAAAAAGAGAATGATGAAAGTCCAGATGAGGGAAACTTTGGCACGGCGCGACCGCAGTATGAATTCCGTTTTTGTATGCATTTGGTAGCTTATTAGCACGAAGGTGTTACCTACGAATGCACGGAAATGTGTCGAAATGCCGTCTCGTCCCGCGAATTGCTCGAAGTAGGATTCATCTGAAAGAGAAACTTTGCGTTTAATGGCCTATATATACCCTATGTTTACTAGTGGCAACGTCGAGACACTACAAGGAAAATCTTCGCAACTCCTGCTCTGTGGTTCGTTACTCTGAGAAGCGCTTTTACTGACAGGTGAAGCATGAAACCAGGGCCCGGCTGTACCGAGTTTGGTCATCTCGGCCAAGTGGATATTTAACTTTCCGGCTTGGAAACGACACTTGAAGACAGGGGCCACCTGTTTAGACAAGAAATCGGAAAAAACTCGTCATCACACTCTTAATTACGCCGATTATGCGCCGTGTCCCATGACTCTTGCAGCCTTTGTCGTATGCTCAGGAGTATAGCCATTCTTGTCCCGAATTATATCTCATCACATTTTTAGGCGCTCTAACAACTCTCACTCGGTTCATGTTATTGCGGCGGCAACCAACGCTTGATTCCCTGGCCACGAACGCCAACGACGTTATCACATCTGCTTTCTTGTCCTAGGCTGCACCGAGAGAAAACGGGGTATTAACTCGTTGTTTTGCAGGGCATGCGTGCACTAACTATATCCATTTTAGAGCTTCCACAAGGCTAGCTAGCGCCGGTAGTCAACCTCCCATGCAGTTCTTAATAAGGTACCCTTGTCAATACAAGAACCTGGCGGCACGAACGTCGGCCACCCACTTCTCAGCAATAGTTACCCATTTTATAGCGAAGACACTCCTAGCCACCTCTTTGCTAAACTTAGAGTACTTGGTATAATTTTTTACACATTAATTTTCTTTAAAACATTGGCAGCGTGCGACATGTTAGCGCGCATATGCCCGGCAAAGTGCATGCGTCTTTTATGCCGGTTATCCCCTCATTGGGCGAATTCCTGCTCGTGTCGCGAAAAGCAGAGCTACGTGCTGGTCCAGGCGATGGGAAAGCCTGAAAGTTGATCCGCTGGATGTGGCAAACGTGGCTATCAGCAGCGGCAGGCAGCTCCCACCGACATAGCGCATAAACTTTCCAGCAGGGCCGATCGTTTCGGGTGGCAGTAGCAATACTGCGCGGGTCATGTTGGCCGCGTCCTCGAGATCCATTACCGCCGCTGACTCGCTTGGCGCCCTGGACACTGTTGTTTCTGTACTCCTTTACCAACTTTGGGGCGAATCGGCGGATTTTACCTCTTGCCCCATTGACCTGTTCTCCAGCGCATTGTCGAAACCTATCCATTGAACCCTGGCCCGCCCGTCTGTTACCTTACGGATCTTTTAATAGCTCGTACTTTATATCCTTAGGCACGGGTCGGGGGATGACGCTCTATAAACTGAGCAGGTCCTCAGGGCTGTCGAGATGCACCTCTTTCTCGCGGACAGACTCAGTTCCACCGTGTGATCCGACAGGCTTGAGTTCTAGGGACAGAATGCCTGTTTCACCTACTTGTAGCCTTTGTACTCCCACTCTCGGCCATTGTAGTGAATCATCTGGTTTGGAATAGATCTGTCTGACTGCGGTTGCTCGCTTGTTGATGCTCCATGCTCGCTTGGATTAGCAAGCGTGGTAGCATCGCTCGGCAATGCTGGTTCGCCCGGTGACGGTTCTTCGTTCGATAGGGCTTGATCGCCTGACTGCGGTTGTTTGTTCGATTGTGTTTGTTCGTTCGAGGCTTGATTGTCCGACTGTGCTAAAAGCCCCCATCTCAATGCCCAAAATGCTCGTTCTATCGTTCCAGGTTATGTTGAGATGGTGGAATTTTGGCATGCTACACAGCACATCGCGCAACCCCACCGTACACGCCCCCCGCCTTGGCACTCCTTGTAGCAGAAGCTGGCGCGTCAACTTCGCGTCAGTGCCTTGTAAATGCTCTAAGTAGGTGGACTAATAAAGAAGCCTGCGGGCACTGGCCAGTCGCGTGACGAAAAGGTGGGTCCGACGCGTCGTCGCGGTATAAAAGGGCGCCGGTCCTGCGTGCACCACACATCACAACTGACGTTCTCCACCACAACTCAGAGCAGCCTCGCGCTGGTTTTGGTGGCAAGACGCTGAGGGATATTGCCGAGTTGTTTGATGGATGTGTGTGTGTGTGTGTGTGTGTGTGTGTAGGTGTGGTCTCCGTTACTTGATCTCTGTCCTTATCTTCCGCTGTGCTTTGTATGAATTTGCCAACGTGGGATGATGGGGTGGGCTAATGACTTGGGCTGTTGTAGTGAAGTTGTCGTCGGTTGATAGCAGTGTTTGTTACCCACGAGAACCGAGCGATTCGCGGCGAACAAATCGGAACAATGGACTCGGTATTCCAGGGGTATGTTGGTGGCGATGTAACCCGTCAGGTGGACATCTGGTCCATCGCGGATGGGCGGTTGTTGGCTATTCTTGTGAATGACTTGACAGAGAATATCTTCTACAGGGTGGTCAAGTCATTTCGTGTTGGTACGACGTACTCGGGGCGCTGGTGGCCAAGCATGGACCTCGAGCGAGTTGACCCGGGCCTTCGTGACATTATGCATAAATTTGTTGTCTCATCGCACTATGAGGATGGCGTGGAAATTGTTGTCGTTTCCAGCAATTCAGGATTTAGTCATTCGGACTGCCAGGGCCGCACTCAAATGTTCTACCAATTCCTTGCTGCTTCCTCCCGTACTCGTGATCGTGGGCTTGAACCTGAGGAGATTGATCGGGATGGGGACATCGTAATGACGGGGATATGATGTCGACCAGAGACTTGTCTCTGTCCACATAGGTGCAGCTGAGACCGCGATAGTCGAAGAGTGATGTGCTGTTGGCAGGGGGAACATGGCGACGTCTACGCCTCTGTCTTGTACTGGACACTTGGCGGCTTACCCATGGCGTCGACTTGTGGAAGACAGATATGATGAAATGAGATGACGTTGAAATGTCACGGCCGGCTGTTTAAGACTGAAGAGCTAAAGAAGGAAAAAAGCGCAGAAATAGCGTGGAGAAGAGGAGGAGCCAGTGACAAAATGTTTGTTCGAGTGGGCAAAGTTTAGTTTCGCAGGGCCCAAGGTAGTCATTACTTCTCTATTAAGAAATCAATCATAGTGTGCATTCTTCTTGTTTTAGTTACATGGCGTGATCTACTAAAGGCACGACATCCCGTACACGCAGAGCGTAGCCATACGCGTGCCACGCTTGAAGCTATCACCAACTCAACTGGCTGGACTGGCCCACGACCTTCCTACGCTGAAATCGCGCGAGCGCCACCTGAAAGCCACCAAAGCAACGTGAGGACTCTCTCGACTATTCATACAACGAGCACAGGCCCAACACGCTATCTATTGTACAATTGAAATTCTGGAAACTGCGGACGAGAAAGTGTCAGCCAAGACGATTCGAACTATCTTGGAGCGAGAAATTCGAGTGGAGCCTGGCCAGGACGCGTAGCGATGCCGAGTGGTGACTGAGGACAGATCAAATGCTGGCATGTCATAATGAAAGCGAGCAACACATAGCGAGGAAGACAGTAGGAGAGAAGTTGCTGGCAGCCCGGATACTCAACGACGGTCACCAGCCAATGCGTGTGGATGGCGTTCCCCGCGCGGCCGTGCTCGACGAATAAGGAAAAGACTTACCACGGGTAGCGGAAGCCTTGAGCGCAGCAAACGACGCCGAGGTTTCGAAGGTGACTTAGCTGAGCGATAGGCACTCGAAAGTATACGGCTCGTTCCTTGTTGAACTGAAGAAGTCATCTAAAGGTCGACGGTTTTTCAACGAAGGATGCTTCTAGTATTCTAATATTCCTTTTTTTTTCGCAGAGGTGGCTGTATTGGTGCGTACTGCATTACTTCTGGCGGGGAACGCGTTTCCTTGGTACTGCTCGAAGCCACAACCTCCCATATGTCCATTCTTTTCTTTCGGCACATTGATGGCGTCAAGTTTTCTTAGCCTCCACTGTGACACCATCTGTCAATTTCTGCTTTTTATGATTATTTCCAAGTCATCTGAGGGGCATCTTCGTGCTTGGCCCGTCCACTCTGTCGCCTTTCGCTCAACCACTTGATGACATCGTCCATTTTCGACCCCCCCCCCCCCCCACACTAACCCCTACTATGTAAGCGGCGAGTGTCGTTCGTATTGTGCCTAGTTTGTCAAGTTTTTATTATAGCTAACTATACGTCCTTTGACTTATCATCTTTTGACTGATCCTCTTTCGAATTATCCTCTCCCAACTTATACTCCGCATGAAGTGGTTTCCATTCTAAGGCGCAGCTCGCAAAGCATGCTACAACGCAGGTGGCCGTCGGGAAAAACTATTGACGGCCACAAGTTAGGAGCGATATAAAAAGTGTCAAAGAGGGCTTCCACAAAAAGGAAAAACAAAAACAAAACTGACAAAAACTGCCGTGATAGCTTGGTTATACGCATAGAGAAACCCTGACAAAGCTGTAGGTTCGATGAGGTGGCGCGTGTGAAAGGCCGCTAGTAAGTTGATTCAACTATCTAGTTCCT